>NC_059285.1:8309145-8341645 GCF_017591435.1 Portunus trituberculatus
TCCTGATTCTGTTACAGGAATTAACCGATGATTCTATCAGGCAACCTCCCAGAAGTGGATCCACTCGTCTGTAAGTACCGTCCATTGCTCTGTATTGATTAGTGTCGGGAGGTAAAAGAATAATGGGATTGTTTTAAGATAGATGTATATTAACACCTTCATTTATGGTGATTTGCATATTGTTTGTGGCCTGAAAGAGCAGGATGATTTAGTGCATGTTGGTGAGGGCTAGGAAGGAGGAAGAAGAAGAAGAGGAGGAGGAGGTGGAGGAGGAGGAGAGACCGACACCTGGGTATCATAGGTAAGAAAGATAGGATATAACACACTACTTCCAGAGAGAGAAAGAGAGAGAGAACCATAAGAAGAATCGGAGGAGGAGGAGGAGAAGGAGGAGAAGGAGAACCTAGTATTATACACCAATTAGTAAGTGTAAAGTGGCTACTTCTTGACCTTGACGGAGGCTGCTGTGGTTTTATTTTTGGTGGTGTTCTGGTGGCGGTGCTGCGTGACTTGATAAATCGTCCTCGCGGCACCAAATCATTATTGAGAACCAGTCTGTGGGTTTGTAGTCATTTGTTACCTTTGATACTCAGCCTGCACGGCCACTCTCGCCTGCAGGAACTGGACAGGAGACGCAGAGGAGCAGCAGCGGGAGTGGTAGGAGGTAGTGGGTTGATGCAAAGGGGACGAATTCATATAGGATGGAGAGGGTGAAGGAGAGGAGCAGTAACGGGGTTTAGAAGGCTACTGTTAGGAAAGGTGGAAGATGACAGGTAGTAGGAGGGCGTAGAGTGGAAGGTGGAGAAGGGCAACGCCAAGTGTTTGCCTTACAGGAGTGACGGAAAGGATGCGATGACGGTGTGGCAAGTGTGTGTGTGTGTGTGTGTGTGTGTGTGTGTGTGTGTGTGTGTGTGTGTGTGTGTGTGTGTGTGTGTGTGTGTGCGTGTGTATACGGTGTGTGTGTGTGGACTGTCATTATCACCACTGCTGCTTTTACTTCCTTTTTTTATCACCACTTTGTCTTTTAACACACTCTCTCTCTCTCTCTCTCTCTCTCTCTCTCTCTCTCTCTCTCTCTCTCTCTCTCTCTCTCTCTCTCTCTCTCTCTCTCTCTCTCTCTCTCTCTCTCTCTCTCTCTCTCTCTCTCTCTCTCTCTCTCTCTCTTGTCGTCAACTAAACAACTCTTATTTCCTCTCACCACCATTACTACCACCACAATTCTCACTCTCATCACCACTATCACCACTATCTTTTCCCCTCCACCACCTCCACCACTACCATCACCACATCTCAACCACGTCTGGCATCTGGAACAATTAACTCTCAGTCCAACTTACGATTCATCTCTGTCTCTCTTCATGGACTGGAAACAACACAAGCGTCCTACTTCACTCCAGGCCACTGTCCCGTCCCTTAGCAGAACCCCCAACTCTTCCTCCTTCCCTCCCTTACCCACCTCCACTAAGCCCCAGGCCCATAGCATAATCCCCGTCTCTCTCCTTGTCTCCCTCCTCCTCCTCCTCCTCCTACTCGTCCTTCTCTTTCCCGTTAGCATCTTCGATTAAAACTGACTCTTTCTCGCTAAATTTGAGCGTTCTCTGATAGAAAGGTGTAAGAAAAAACAATACACATCAGCTTCTTATCGTCTACAAAATGTGTAGTTTTTGGTGTTGGTGATGGTGGTGGTGGTGGTGGTGATGAGGACCTCTGATTGTAGTGAGGCTGGTGTGGCGAAGATGATTGCACGATATGATTGGCGGCTGTGGTAGTGGAAAAGGTTGTAGTAGTAGTGGTTGTTGTTGTAGTAGTGGTGGTAGTAGTGGTCTTGGTGGTGGTAAGTGCAGCAGGTGGTGGTGGTGGTGTTAGTGGTGGTAGTTGGATGTGATAGTGGTGGTGGTGGTGGTGATGGTGTTTGCATCCTGATGACGCTGGCGATGAAGTGTGTTTTTGTTGCTCGCGAGTCTTGATGGTCCTCGGAATAATACGAGTGAGGAGGGAAGAGAAGCTTGGGGGATGAACGATGGACGTCCAGGAACATAAACTTGTATCTCTCTTCATTAATTTTCAACCCACCCCCTTTCCATTTTTTTTTCTTTTTTACTTCTTTTGTCCATCTCTCTTGCCTGTCTCGACTTACTTTTCAGGTTTGTGGTGATTAAAGGAAAATATGGAGGTGGAAGACGATGAGTACGAGGGAAAGGTCATGTACAAGTAATAAAACTGATAAAAATAATGATACAAATCCTTAATATATTTCATTTTTTATGTAGTTTAGAAATTACTTTTATTTACAGGTTTTAATTGTGTATGGAACAGAGAGAGAGAGAGAGAGAGAGAGAGAGAGAGAGAGAGAGGAGATATTCATTCGTGTCTGTATGTGTGTGTGTGTGTGTGTGTGTGTGTGTGTGTGTGTGTGTGTGTGCGTGCGCGCGCGAGTGGTGTTTGCCTGCACAGTTGCTAGTCAGTGGAGGCTTCAGAGCTCTCTCTGTATATCTTATCTGTATTTGTTTAGGTGCCATGATATCCACGACCAGACGCTTCCATTAGAGTGTCAATTAAGGGAGATTTCTTCCTGTCTGTCACTGGTCTTATCTCTTCCTCGCTACTGAATATTGCATGTTTCTCTCTCTCTCTCTCTCTCTCTCTCTCTCTCTCTCTCTCTCTCTCTCTCTCTCTCTCTCTCTCTCTCTCTCTCTCTCTCTCTCTCTCTCTCTCTCTCTCTCTCTCTCTCTCTCTCTCTCTCTCTCTCTCTCTCTCTCTCTCTCTCTCTCTCTCTCTCTCTCTCTCTCTCTCTCTCTCTCTCTCTCTCTCTCTCTCTCTCTCTCTCTCTCTCCTGCCCCACCTGCCCCTACAAAACAGCCTCCCTTTGTAAGTTAATTGTATCGTAATGTCATAATAAAAGCAGTCACTTACCATTAGTTTTTTTTCTCTCTCTCTCTCTCTCTCTCTCTCTCTCTCTCTCTCTCAGTCGTGGCTGGATTCCTAATTACTGTGTGTGTGTGTGTGTGTGTGTGTGTGTGTGTGAGAGAGAGAGAGAGAGAGAGAGAGAGAGAGAGAGAGAGAGTCAGCGTCAGCGTGTGAAAGGAGAAAATTCCTCTTGCTCCCTTTATATGGAATTATTTAGTGGGAAAAATATTTGCACCATCCTGTTTTTCTTAAGGCACAGTAAAACTCCCTGTGCCTCGGTGCCCTCCCAACCCTCCTCTCTCTTCTCCCCGTCAGAGTCTTCTACGGGAGCCACTTTTGCTTTTCGCGGGGCGCCTGTGATTCACGGGATATTGCCTCCACCATCACGACGGGACACAAGAATGTACAAAGATATTAAATTCCTCGGTGCATCTTTTGTATCGGAGAGAGAGAGAGAGAGAGAGAGAGAGAGAGAGAGAGAGAGAGAGAGAGAGAGAGAGAGGATGGGGGGAGTGAGTGTGTTATTGTTAGTGGTAGTCTTAGTGGTAGTGTTAGTAAAAGCTTGAATAAAATTACCCACTTTATTGCTTTTGTCATAACAGGTTGATATTTACCTTGTTTATTGTAGTTTCGTTTTATTTTGGGGATGCTGTGTTATGAAAGTTTTTTTTTTTACTTTCAACTACTTTATATATATATATATATATATATATATATATATATATATATATATATATATATATATATATATATATATATATATATACAATGGCCAGACTCCTTGGCAAGATAAAGAGCATTAATAGATGGATAAAACTTTATAAAAATATTATTGCGTAGATGGGAAAAAATGTAGCAGGGTTAATGCTGAATATTTAACAAACGGTAGTACGAAATGTATGACTGAAACGTGTAGTCGATTAAGAAAAAATATACACTGTCTTCCATTTTCTATTAGATTTGTTCTACAAACATTTATCTTCTGTTATTAATGAAATTTATTAACGTCACGGTTATGAGTTTCCTGAGCGTTCATTACTATTTCTCTTTATCATTTTCTTCCTCATATTCGCATTATCACTAGTTCCAATTTATTGGACCAAAATGTTGCTTGTCTGATTATCTGTCCTTTCCTAAGTGACTAACGAGAAGTTGCATTCACCAGTCTCTTTTCTTCGTATACTGTCATGGCTTGGTTGATTCATCTTTATCGCATGCGTTCAGATAATCGCCTAGTTTTTCTCCAACCTGTTACTTTCAACAAATGAATGTGTCCGCCCAGGAAGCACAAAGTACGTGAGGTAAAGAAGTAAAAAGATAAAACAGATCACTCACTTTTATCTTTGCAAATATTTTTTCCCATGTGCTTATTGTATTGATAAGTTCCAGAATGAACCAGGAAGCAGCACGTGTGTGTGTGTGTGTGTGTGTGTGTGTGTGTGTGTGTGTGTGTGTGTGTGTGTGTGTGTGTGTGTGTGTGTGTGTGTGTGTGTGTGTGTGTGTGTGTGTGTGTGTGTGTGTGTGTGTGTGTGTGTGTGTGTGTGTGTGTGTGTGTGTGTGTGTGTGTGTGTGTGTGTGTCCCTTCATTCGTTCACCCTTAACCTCCCTCCGCCCTAGTCCGTGTCTCAGTCCTCGGCCAAGCCTGGGCCTGCACATCATTAAAATCTGATCACCGTCTCACTCCTGTATAAATTATTGATTTAATTTGGCAAGATTGATAGCCCGGCTAGAGGAACAAGTTTTGATCCCGAGTCACAACAGAGTGTGCAAGTGAGGCACATCACCTGCCCCCGCCACCCGCGCCCTCATATCCCCCTTCGCTCCCTGTCACGTCCAGCCCACGTCAATGCCTGCCTGTCACTCCCTCACACTTATGGCCTTCTGTCCAACACACCTGTCCAAACCACATGGCCGTCTCCCCTGTCTGCCTCACCTGTCTGTCTTGCCTAGCCTACCTGTCGCTTAATCACCCCTGAGTTCAGGTTCTTGAGCGCTTCGTTGTTCCCCACGCCCTTTGGTTACTGATACGCACCTATATGCTTGATATTCTTTCTCCACGTGTGCGAGAGCAATATTCTCAACCTCTCCACGCCCTCTCCACTCCTGAAGGAATCCCCACATCCTCGCACACCCATCTGCTACCTCTTACGCACACACACACACACACACACACACACACACACACACACACACACACACACACACACACACACACACACACACACACACATACACACAGAAGCTAGTGTGTGCCCGTACAGAGAAGAATTCGTAACGGTACTGATAATTGAATGGCTGAACTTGTAATGTTATGGTTGGTGAGAGAACGACAGTGAGAGAATGAGTGTGATAACGATGGGGCAGAGAGAGAGAGAGAGAGAGAGAGAGAGAGAGAGAGAGAGAGAGAGAGAGAGAGAGAGAGGCTAGACAAAGAGTAATGTTGCAGATTTTGATAAATATATCCAACGTTTAATATCTCAATGATTTATGTTGATGCAATGATTTAGTGACAGTTTTCCTCATCTCTTCTTCCTCTCTCTCTCTCTCTCTCTCTCTCTCTCTCTCTCTCTCTCTCTCTCTCTCTCTCTCTCTCTCTCTCTCTCTCTCTCTCTCTCTCTCTCCCACTCTACTCTTTCCAGTCCCTCATTGCCCTCTTCTTCCCCCTCTCTCCTAACTATCACTCTCTCTACTTCACCTCACCCTCCCCCCTCTCACTCTTACCTGCGTTTGACCAATGTTTGTGAGTCAAATCAAGTGCTAATGAGGATGAACATTTGTGTCGCTTTATAATGAAGACTGTCATTGGGGATCGCTATGAGCATTTACATGTTTTTTTATGGTTTACTTGACTTCTTTATCTATCAGTCATGTCTTCTTTCTTTCCCCATTTATTTCTGCACTGCCTCTATTTTTTTTTCCAGGTATTCTTTAACTTACACCGCTGTCGTTGTCTCTCTCACAGTCACGGGTTTCATTACAATCGGTCAAAGTAAAGATTTTATCGATCAAAGTCTAGAAGATGAAGAAGTTGCCGGAATTTTGGCTTCTATTGTCACTGTTTTTCATGGCGTCTTGATTTATAAATTGCGGTAGGAAATGAATGAGAGGCTCTTTGTGTATATTGTTAATGATAATGAGGAGGAGGAGGAGGAGGAGGAGGAAGAGGAAGAGGTGGAGGAAAAGGAGGAGGAGAAGGAGGGTCAATGTTTTAACCAGTTTCCCAATATTTACAGAAAGGTTGCTTCTTGTCATCGCGTTCCGAACTCTCTTTACGCTTCGTTCGTCAGCATTGAGATTTGATTTATGGTGGTAAGTGAAGGATGGTTGATTAGTGTGTGTGTGTGTGTGTGTGTGTGTGTGTGTGTGTGTGTGTTCATTAATTATGGATCCTGGTAAAACCCTTAACGAAAGTCAGTCATTGTTATCATATTTTATCTCCCTTTTTTGATGCCAAGGCGTTTTCGAAGCTGCTTCTGTTCATCTTTATTATCATCATTATTATTCTTGTAACTATCATTTTTTTTTTAACCGTTATCATCGTTATTGATTGTCTCCTTTTACAGGATATCAGTCCGTGTGTGTGTGTGTGTGTGTGTGTGTGTGTGTGTGTGTGTGCATATATATATATATATATATATATATATATATATATATATATATATATATATATATATATATATATATATATATATATATATATATATATATATATATAGTCTTAGGATAAGTAAGAAGAAAGCAAAAATATTTAAAGATAAGGTTAAGTGGAAGAAAACAAATGAAATCTAAGGAAATGCCACGTAGCATTCCGATCCTGTGTATTTTCTGATATTATTTTTCTTCCTCTCCTAATTACCGTTCGTTCGTTGAATCGCTTACAGAATTGTGAAAACAGGAAATGTTACTGCTAGTGTGTGTGTCTGTGTGTGTGTGTGTGTGTGTGTGTGTGTGTGTGTGTGTGTGTGTGTGTGTGTGTGTGTGTGTGTGTGTATATAGTTTGGGATTCATCTGTTAACAAAAAATGAATAAATGTTTGAATAGATAAGTAAAATAAACAAAAATAAATAAATAAGAATATCTCCAACATTGTTTCATAATCTGAGAATCGTCATGTTAATCAACAGGAAAGACTGTTAGGACAGAGAGAGAGAGAGAGAGAGAGTCTTAACCGGATGATAAGGCCTGTAAACGCAATAAGCGATGGGGAGCAGGAGACATAAGAGGCATCGAGAGCATTGTCATTCCTTATTAATGGGTGAGAGAGGAGAGGAGAGGTAGGCCCTTGGGAGAATGGGCTTCTCTAATGGGCTCTAATGGGCAGCGATGGGCAGTAGGGCCAGCCAACGCGATAAGCTTCCTTGTGCCTCTAGAATACTTAATAGACAGAATTCCTGCCTCCTTAAATTAATATCCGCGCCACGATTAGATTTTTGATCACGTCCGCTTATCCACTTCCTTCCCCTTTTAGTCCATTTTCTCTAGTAATTTGAGGATCAATTGTTACATTTTCTCGTATCATTAACTCTCATTTTGTCACTTCTACCTGCTTTATATTCAGAACTTTTGTTGCCATCAAGAAACTCATTTTTAAACACATTCCATTGCAAAATATACTTAAGCCTCCATTCTCTGTATATATTTGCTTTCTCTCTCTCTCTCTCTCTCTCTCTCTCTCTCTCTCTCTCTCTCTCTCTCTCTCTCTCTCTCTCTCTCTCTCTCTCTCTCTCTCTCTCTCTCTCTCTCTCTCTTACCCCTCCGTCCCTTCTCAATTGTCTTTTCTTTTAGCTTTCTTAATCTCGTGTGTTGGTTTTTATCTGCGACTGCACTCTCAAGCAGAGATAAGAGTCTTCTCCTGTAGGCGGGGCGACACGGTAAGTGGCGCTCACTTCCGAGGCGGCAGGAGTGGTGTTGGGCGAGCAAATATATCCTGAACCCAATATTGTATTCGGTGGGCCCTGAGCAGCCAAGGAGACAGCAGAGAGAGAGAGAGAGAGAGAGAGAGAGAGAGAGAGAGAGAGAGAGAGAGAGAGAGAGAGAGAGAGAGAGAGAGAGAGAGAGAGAGAGAGAGAGAGAGAGAGTCCAGAGAGAGAGAGAGAGAGAGAGAGAGAGAGAGAGAGAGAGAGAGAGAGAGAGAGAGAGAGAGGAGGAGGAGAAAGAGTCCACGCCAGAGAGAGAGAGAGAGAGAGTTTATTTATTCACTACTACGTCAACTTCTATCTCGTTTCTTATATGGAATTACAATCTACTGCACTATTTTCTCTTCTTCTTTTTCCCAAGTTCCTTTGTCTATCTCAGTGTTTTGTTACCTGATATCCTTCCTTGTATAACATTGCAGTATTATCTTTCTTTACTTCCTATGCCATAACTCTTTTCCTCGTTCTTAGCTCCATCACAATCATACTTTCTTTACATCCCCGACTCTTTCTACACCTCATTCATACCTCATACTTCTTTCTCAGCCTGACACACACATCAATCGCGGGCATACAGTATATTTACCTCATAAGATTCCTTCGATATCTTCACCAAACTGATCCTGTCCGTCCCGCTCGTCAAGCTGGTGCACATTTACCGTCTTTCCAGCATACCAAATCACGGGTACTTTAGTCCTTGAGAGTCTATTACCATCTGCTTATAAGGAGGTGAGGTGACGTTCATGATAAGTGTGCGCCGTGGTAACCTATCTTGAGTTAAGCAGGTGGTGACGGTGACTGTAAATCAATCCCTCCAAGTAGCACATGACACGCTACATCACCTTCAGCGTTCCACCATCCTCGCCTCGCTGACTGACCTGTTTGGCGCATCTTCCTCGAATACAGAACTCACCAGCTTAACCTAACCTAACTCAACTTATTCTTACTTAACCTAACGGCCAAACAAAACATGACCTGATCTAATCTAACTTATCTTCATCTAATATAGCCTAATATATTCTTATCTAACTTAACCTGACTTGTACTGTCCTATTTTAACCTAATCTAACCTAACCTAACCTAATCTAACCTAACTTATACTATTTTACACCTATCCTAAGCAATCCTAATTTAGTATAACCAAATTCAGGCACCCATCCTATTTTCTAACACACTCATAAATTCTCTCCTTTTTGCCTGTATATCCAGCTATCCTCTCCTTTCCAACCTCCGTCACACAACCATTCACCCTGTCCTTCCCTCATCCGTTCACATATGTAAGCCATCCTCTTCTCCCCCATCTCTTCTCCACACTCCACCCTCCCTCTTTCAATTCCACTTCCCCACGACACCATTCACTCCTCCAGCCATCCACACTAACCCATTCCTTCCCATTCTCCACTTCTAATGCATCCATCTCTATTCCCTTCATAAATACAGAACTGAACGGTATTTTTCTTATATACGTGGACATTAAAAACATATTAAACGCTTAAGGATATATATTTTTTTCAACATATTCATGAAGTTTTGTTTGAATTAGGAACTTTGAGATTTAGTTAAATGCATCACTCTATCATTTCTTCAATAAAAACCGTATAAAATCATAAAATACTTAGATATCCAATACATTTTGTGCTATAGAAAATCTCTCTCTCTCTCTCTCTCTCTCTCTCTCTCTCTCTCTCTCTCTCTCTCTCTCTCTCTCTCTCTCTCTCTCTCTCTCTCTCTCTCTCTCTCTCTCTCTCTCTCTCTCTCTCTCTCTCTCTCTCTCTCTCTCTCTCTCTCTCTCTCTCTCTCTCTCTCTCTCCCAAGGGGGTTCTCAATGTCATATTCTTTTCTCACACCAGACAAGAATTCGACTTCTGCATTCCTTTGGTTGTTATATAGCTTGTTTTGCTGGCAGAGAGAGAGAGAGAGAGAGAGAGAGAGAGAGAGAGAGAGAGAGAGAGAGAGAGAGAGAGAATCTGGTATTCCTCTTTTATCTTGTCGTCCTGTTGTTTCTTCTGTTTTGTCCTCCTCCTCCTCCTCCTCCTCCTCCTCCTCCTCCTCCTCCTCCTCCTCCTCCTCCTCCTCCTCCCCCCTTCCTCCTCCTCCTCCTCCTCCTCCTCCTCCTCCTCCTCCTCCTCCTCCTCCTCCTGTCGTTCTAGTTATATTAACCGTCAAGAATGCGTCGGGGAAACTGCGTGAGAATTTCCTGTTTGTGCGTGTGTGTGTGTGTGTGTGTGTGTGTGTGTGTGTGTGTGTGTGTGTGTTGCAGTTCTCTTGTAACACATAGCTTTTATATTCTCCCTACATTATTTCCTCCGTCAGTGGTGATGTGGAGGAAAAGGAGAAGGAAACGAAGAAAAGGAGGAGGAGGAGGAGGAGGAGGAATCGTGCAATCAACATTTCCTGACCTTTGGGAAAACTTGGGCCTAAGACAGAGAGAGAGAGAGAGAGAGAGAGAGAGAGAGAGAGAGAGAGAGAGAGAGAGAGAGAGAGAGAGAGAGAGACTAACTGACTAAGTGACTAGGGATGGGAAGAACTGGGGGAAACAAGGAAGGAGGGAGGAAAAAAGAGGGAGGGTAGGAGGGGACTTTATGAGTTTGACCTCCCTGGCACTTAGCTTATTACTGTACTTACTCGTGACTGACCCTCCCTCTCCCTCTCTCGCTCCCCCCTCCCAACCTCCTCCCTCCCTACTTTTCCTCCCCTCTTTTTTTTATGGGTGGAACATGATGCTAAGTTTCCATTGTTTTTTTTCTTCCCTATTCGGTGTGTCTAGTAAAATGAATTGTAATACACACACACACACACACACACACACACACACACACACACACACACACACACACACACACACACACACACACACACACACACACACACACACACACACACACACACACACACACAGAGAGAGAGAGAGAGAGAGAGAGAGAGAGAGAGAGAGAGAGAGAGAGAGAGAGAGAGAGAGAGAGAGAGAGAGACCTGAAGAAAGAAAAAAAACTCAAATAGTAAATATAGAAGGCGTAGGAAATGAAATATAAGTACATCAGTCTTAAGCAGAACAAATAGTATGTCAAAAAAAAACAATAAAATAACAAAACAAAATTGAGAGTAACAAGTAAAAAAAAAATCATGCAAGACGGTTCAGTCAGCAAGTAGAGAGAGAGAGAGAGAGAGAGAGAGAGAGAGAGAGAGAGAGAGAGAGAGAGAGAGAGAATAGAAAAAAAATACTGGAAACTAAATCATTATCCTGACGAGATCCCTTCCTCTACCTCCATTCCATTCCTGGCGTGCGTCTCCGTCAGCCCAATGGATTTAAGACGGATTGAGTGGATTCCCCCGGGGAGCAGAGGGGCCAGAATCCCCCTGTCGCCTTGTTTTTTGTACACCAGCAACAAGAGGGAAGAAAACAGAGAGGAAACAGATCTGTATAGTGGGAGGAGGAAGAAGAGGAGGAGGAGGAGGTGTTGGTGGTGGAGTTGGAGGTGGTAGTGGTGGTGGTAGAGACAGAGAAGAGAGATCACAAGTGTCCAGCCAAAATAGAATTGTTTTGTCCTTGATTTAACATGAACGTTTAAAGTGATAATGTGAAAATAATAGTTGAACATTACGTCATTCTATTCCGCTTTGATTAACTGGGTAATATGTGGCCATCTGTTTTGCTTTGATGTCACTGGAAAACATTTTTGTGTTGATGTTATTTGACTTTGATTTTGCTGGAGAATATCATGCCACTTTATTTTCATTTGTGATGTAAGTTAAGAATATTGCGTGGCTTTGCTTTGATGTTACTAGAAAATACATTGTCATTTTTCTTATCTTAGTTTCTCATTCTCTCTCTCTCTCTCTCTCTCTCTCTCTCTCTCTCTCTCTCTCTCTCTCTCTCTCTCTCTCCATTAACACTTCTGCTTCATCTTCCCTCACTCCTCCGTTCCCTCTCACCACTCTGTTCCCTCTCACGCTCCCTCCCTGTCCCTCCCTCTCTGTCCCTCTCCCTCTCCCTCGCCCACCCGCTGCATGCATTCGTATATTTTATTTTCTTGCAGTGATATTAAGGCGCAGTAAATCATGACTGTGCATTCACTGGTGATGTGTTTATTCGTGTCTTCCTTTTAGTGTGTGTGTGTGTGTGTGTGTGTGTGTGTGTGTGTGTGTGTGTGTGTGTGTGTGTGTATGTCTTTATTGGTTATTATTATAATCATTATTGTTGTTATTATTATTATCATTATGATTATTAATTATATTATTATTATTATTATTATTATTATTATTATTATTATTATTATTATAGTAGTAGTAGTAGTAGTAGTAGTAGTAGTAGTAGTTGTTGTTGTTGTTGTTGCTGCTGTTATTGTTGTTATGCTTGTTGTTATTGTTGTGTATGTTGTTGAGAAGTAGTAGCTGTTGCTGTTGCAGTAGTACTAGCAGTAGTAGTAGTAGTAGTAGTAGTAGTAGTAGTAGTAGTAGTAGTAGTTGTTGTTGTTGTTGTTGTTGTTGTTGTTGTTGTTGTTGTTGTTATTGTTGTTATTATTGTTATTATTGTTCTTGTCGTAATAATAGACATATGTAGAAAAATGCTAACATATACTCGTATTCTTGTTAACATATATTGTGGACAATTCATCACGACTATCATCATCGTCATCACCATCATCGTCATCATCATCATCATCATCATCATCATCATCATCATTAATGGAGAGAAAATATGTAATGATTAATCTTGCATACCTAATTATCATTACTCCGCTCCACTGACATACTCTATTAATAACATTCATGATTTAGACGACACAGAAAAAAAAATAATTAAGTTTCCAGTTATATGAATGTTAACTTTTTTCTTGGATGAGATAAGCCCTCTCTCTCTCTCTCTCTCTCTCTCTCTCTCTCTCTCTCTCTCTCTCTCTCTCTCTCTCTCTCTCTCTCTCTCTCTCTCTCTCTCTCTCTCTCTCTCTCTCTCTCTCTCTCTCTCTCTCTCTCTCTCTCTCTCTCTCTCTCTCTCTCTCTCAGGTATACACAGGTGGGCGCAGGTAGATCCATTACCTCCCTGAGAGAGTTACCTGTGAGCAGTCTCCTCGCTAATGTCTCTGAATGGACGCCGGGAAAGGAGGAGGAAAGGAAGTAGAGGTGGAGGAAAAGGCAGAAGAAAATAGGCATGGGAGAGAGGGGGTAAATTTAACTTATATAAAGGAAGGGAAAAGATAAAGTGAAAGGATTTAGGAAGGTTGGAAAGATGATAAAACAAGGGAGAAGAAATGAAAAAGGGATGAGAAAAGGAACAAGGAATAGAAGGAAGAAAATAGCTTTAGCCGTACCAAAGATAGAAAGAAAGAAAAACAATAAAAGAGAGAGAGAAAAAGGTGATAGGTGAAGAAAAAGAAGAGAGACAGAAGAAAGAAAAGAAACAAAAGAAGGAAGCGAAAGAAGGAATTGAAAAAAAATAAAAAGATAACAATTACCCATGGAAAAGCTAGAAAAAAAATGCGAAAACAGAAAAGAAAGAGAAAATAAGATAATGGCTGTAGAAGAGAGAAGATAGAAGGAAAGACAATAATAGAAGTGTGTGATAGAATGAATTAGGAAGAGAGAGAGAAAATAAGATAACCATTAGCCTTACATATGCTCTGCCCACACACACCATTAGAATCCATTACCTGCTGCCCCACACGCATTAAACAGGACTCACCAGCAGCTTTATATATATGCAATTATTTATCATTATTCTTACTCTCCCAGCAAGTCACTCCGTCCTCGTGTGAGTTGAGATTATTCCTCCCTTCATATTCTTTGTTCAATTCTTCAGCCGTGTGGATAAGATGGATAATGTGGATTGTGTGGCCCCACGTACCGTTGGGTGGAGGTTTAGGGTGCAGGTGGTGGTAATAGTGGTGGTGCTGGAGGTGATGATGATGATGGTGGTTGTTTTGTATATTTGTGGTGGTTTATGTTGTTTCTGGTTTATTAATTTTTCTCTCTCTCTCTCTCTCTCTCTCTCTCTCTCTCTCTCTCTCTCTCTCTCTCTCTCTCTCTCTCTCTCTCTCTCTCTCTCTCTCTCTCTCTCTCTCTCTCTCTCTCTCTCTCTCTCTCTCTCTCTCTCGTATCAACACACTACTTCCATTACCCCTCTTTTGTTATGTATTCCTCCTATCTCACTTCCCATTTCCTTCCCTTCTCTCTCTCTATGCTCTCCCCTCTCTTCCCTTCCCCCTCCCCCTACCTTTGTTCACCTGGAGATGCAACTCATTAGTCATTGTCACTGTTACCTGTTCTCCCTGTACTAGGTTATACCATTAGGTGACACGCATTACCTCAGTTCTATTACGTATATTACACTGTTTTGCTCTCAATTCTATGTCCTCTTGTCTGTGTGTGGGAGGCTGATTTGCTTCTTGTACTCTTTCTCCTCTTCTTCCTGGTTTCCATACAATATTTTTTCGTTTTTTCCTGTTTTCTTTCTTTTTTTCAATGTATTTTTGTATACTTTATTGTTGTTTTCCTGTTATTCAAGTCTCCTTTGTTTTGTTTTTTCTTCTTTTCACGTATATTCTACAATTATTTTCATGTGTTTTTTTCGTGTATATATTCAAGTAATTCAATTTTTCCTCCTCCTTTTTTTCATCTTCCTTCTCCTTCTTCCTTTCTACAATCACTCATCTCTGTACCTCTTCATTTTCCTTTCTCATTTCCACTTTTTTTCAATCCTCCTTCTCTCTTTCCTTTCATTTCTTTTACCGCGCTTTTTTTTTCTTTCCCTTCCATTTATCCCCCTGATATTTTACCTTACCTTTTTCTTCTTCTATCATCCCCAACCCTATTTCCTCCACTCTCTCCCTGTCTCCACCCTCTACTCTCTCTTCCTCTCTCTTCTCTCCCTCTCTCTCTCTGCCCATTAGGCCTTTCTTGGCAGGCCGTTTGGTAGGATTACGTGCTCAGTGGAAAATCGTGCGTTTGATCGAGGGAGGAAGGAAGGGAGAGGAGGAGGAGGAGGAGGAGGAGGAGGAGGAGGAGGAGGAGGAGGAGGAGGAGGAAGAAAGGAAAGTGTACACCACATTATTAATCATTCTGTTATTGAGTGAGCTGTATTTGCTGTTTTCTCTTTTATTGCTCTCTCTCTCTCTCTCTCTCTCTCTCTCTCTCTCTCTCTCTCTCTCTCTCTCTCTCTCTCTCTCTCTCTCTCTCTCTCTCTCTCTCCTCTCTCCTCCTCCTCCTCCTCCTCCTCCTCCTCCTCTTCCATCCCTACTTCCCTTCTCTGAATCCTCCTCTTCTTATCTTCATCCCTTTCCTCGCTTTATCTATTCCTCCTCCTCTATCCATCCTCTTCTTATCTTCATCCCTTTCCTCGCTTTCTCCATTAATCCTCCTCTATCCATCCGCTTCCTCATCTCTTCATCTCTCCATCTTTTCCCTCCCCCCCTCTCTCTCTCTCTCTCTCTCTCCTCATCCTCCTGCTCTTCCTCGTTCTCCTCCTTTCCCTCCAGGCACAGCAAAGCACCAATCAGGTTTCTCATTATGCAAGATTATGCTTCATCTTCCTGCGCCGCATGAAACGTGTTCTCTGGGAAGTGAATAAGTCAACAAATGAATGAATGGACGAGTAAAATAAGATCGATGGGTCAGAGTTAGTTTCTAGCATATAAAAGAGATGAGAAGAAAAAAAAATGTATTCGTGTGTGTGTGTGTGTGTGTGTGTGTGTGTGTTATAGTGACTTATTGGTTGTAAAGAGGAATAATATACTGGTTTTCAATTGCCTTTATGTTGGTGAAGGGGTTCTTGAATTGAGACTAATGTTGAAGTGAAAGGCACTGCAAAATTTTGGAGATATGCAGTTAATATTAATGAAATAAAGAAAAAGAAATGTGATGTGTGTTGGAAAGGAGAAAAAAATAGTGAGAGAAATATGAAGACAGGAAAAGATAACATTATTAGTGTGAGAATAAAAATCAATCATAGAAGACGAATGTGATGTCATACAGAAGAAAAGAAAATGGAAATATGGAAAAGAAAAAGAGATATGTTTATAAGTACACGAAGAGAAAATGGTAGAGAGAGAGAGAGAGAGAGAGAGAGAGAGAGAGAGAGAGAGAGAGAGAGAGAGAGAGAGAGAGAGAGAGAGAGAGAGAGAGAGAGAGAGAGAAACACAATAAAAACCACACAAATAACATCAGAATAAAAACTATACTCACTATACCAAAAAAAAAAAAAAAAATAGAAAGAAGAAAGTCACAACGACAACAACTTTATAACCACAACAAAGGAGTGAAAAATACCAAGTTAGTCTGTAAAGGGAGAGAGAAAAATCCTTAACAGCCTCCACGAAATCGCTTTGCTCGAGTGGCATCATTTCCTCTCACACAGTTTTCCGGCTTCTGCTTTCTAGAAATATTGTTTTCCACCCATAAGTTACAAGGGTGTGAGAGCGGTCAAGAACACTCCATCCCTCTCTCCCCTACTCTCACACTCCCTCTCCCTCTCCCTCTCCGTCTCCCTTCCTCCCTCCCTCTGTCTTGGTTCCCCCTTCACGTTTCTCTCTTTCTCTCATTCTCCCTCCCTCCTCCCCTCATTTCCTTTCCTCACCATCCCTTTCTCCCTCATTGCACTCTCTCTCTCTCTCTCTCTCTCTCTCTCTCTCTCTCTCTCTCTCTCTCTCTCTCTCTCTCTCTCTCATTGATTCAGGAGGTGGGGGACAAAGGAAGGAAGGGGAGAACGAGTGGCATTGTTTCGGTGTGTTAGACGAGAAATTAATGTGTTAGGGACTGACCAGAAGTGAGAGAGAGAGAGAGAGAGAGAGAGAGAGAGAGAGAGAGTGTGTGTTAGTGTGTGTATGTTTGTGTAATTTTCAACCACAAAGAATTGTAGAATCATACACACACACACACACACACACACACACACACACACACACACACACACACACACACACACACACACACACACACACACACACACACAAACATTTAGAGTGATTTAGTTTTCCGTAAACTTATAAATCTTCCTTCTTCGATGCTTTCCCGTTACTGAAAAACTGTAAATCACCGCCATTACCCTTGTCTCTCTTTCTTCTTAATCTTCTCTTCCTCCCTTTCCTTCCCCTCCTCCTTCTCCTCCTTATCCTCCTCCTCCTCCTTCTCCTCCTCCTCTTCCTCCTCCTCCTCTTCTTTTTTCGTTGCTCTTTTTTGTCTTTTCTTGATCTCTTTACTGAGAGACTGGTTCGTAATCATTCCATGGAATTTCTCTCTCTCTCTCTCTCTCTCTCTCTCTCTCTCTCTCTCTCTCTCTCTCTCTCTCTCTCTCTCTCTCTCTCTCTCTCTCTCTCTCTCTCTCTCTCTCTCTCTCTCTCTCTCTCTCTCTCTCTCTCTCTCTCTCTCTCTCTCTCTCTCTCTCTCTATCTATCTATCTATCTCTGCTAAGTTATCTTCTTAGTGCCATTATTTGTATCACCGTCTTACTTATATTATAATCTTCCCACCTTCCTTTATTTTTTTCTCTCCTCCTTCCTTCTTTCCTTCAATCTTTCCTTCCTTCCTTGCTTCCTTCCTTTCTCTCTTTTTTTATTTCCCTCATTATTTCCTTCCATCCTTCCTTTTATTTGATTTTTTTTTGTTGGACGGAAGAGATTAATTCAATTTGCCCTTCACCGAGAGAGAGAGAGAGAGAGAGAGAGAGAGAGAGAGAGAGAGAGAGAGAGAAGAGGGGGTCGGATGGGGAAGGGGGCATTACGAAGCATAAATCTTCCCTAGTCCATGATCGTCACTTAATGGGATTATTGTTGTCCTTTACTTTCTCTCTCTCTCTCTCTCTCTCTCTCTCTCTCTCTCTCTCTCTCTCTCTCTCTCTCTCTCTCTCTCTCTCTCTCTCTCTCTCTCTCTCTCTCTCTCTCTAGTTTATCTTTTTATTACTGGATACCTACCAAATTTATTTCATCAAGATGACCGTCTTGTGTGTGTGTGTGTGTGTGTGTGTGTGTGTGTGTGTGTGTGTGTGTGTGTGTGTGTGTGTGTGTGTGTGTAATTCACCTCCTCGGTCGCCTGCTAGTCATCCAGCCAGTCTTACCCATTACGGAGCGAGCTCAGAGCTCATAGACCGATCTTCGGGTAGGACTGAAACCACAACACACTTCACACACCGGGAAAACGAGGCCACAACCCCTCGAGTTACATCCCGTACCTATTCACTGCTAGGTGAACAGGGGCCACACATTAAGAGGTTTGCCCATTTGCCTCGCCGCTTACCGGGACTCGAATCCGGGCCTCTCGATTGTGAGTCGAGCGTGCTAACCACTACACTACACGGTGCGTAGGTGTGTGTGTGTGTGTGTGTGTGTGTGTGTGTGTGTGTGTGTGTGTGTGTGTGCAAGGGTGTGTGTGCGTGCGTGTGTCTTTGGAAACCTTAAAATAAGAGGAAAACTGAACAAAACTTGCATGTAAACCAAACTTTTCGAGTTCCAGATATTAAAAGCACAAGTGAAGAAAAAAAAGAAAGAAAAGTACAAAGCAATTTAATATTTTCCTTCATTTTTTCAAGTTCCCGATGCTTCCTTCCCTCCATCTCTCCTTCCTTCTCTTTCTGGTTCCATTTCTGCTCTCCTCCCTCCTCGCACATGAATGTCTCCATCGCCGTAGTTAGTAATCCTGATGCATCAATTTTCCGTCATTAGAGGAAGTTTCATTTGAATAACTTATTAGCAATACAAGTGGCGCGGCATGAGAAGCTGCCGAAAAGAAGGAAAGAAAAGAAAAGTAGAAGAACTAATAAGAACAAGGCCACGTAAGGTTAGACTCTCGCTGCAGCCTCACCTGCTTTAAATCTCACTAATCCCTTAACACCTGAGCTATTGAGGGGCCGGCCTCTAATTCACCTGTGGCAATAGCCGGTGATTCCCACGTCTTTAGCCCAACAACCTCATCCGTGTTGCCGGCAGGGCGTGGGAGCCGCCACTTGTCGGTTTCTTTGGGCAATGGATGCACGGCTAAGAACACTGCGTAATGACATAATATTCTTGGTCTGCATAACTTCCTTGAGGCGCCAGTGTCTTTTGGGTGCCGACGCACCGCTAGGCTGGCTGGTTAGCTGGCTGACTGGTTGACCGACTAGCTGGATGAATGGATGGCTGATTGTTTGATTGAATGACAGGTTGGATGGATTACTTACTGTCTTATTACATGGTTCAATGACTTGATGGTTTGGTAAGCCAGCTGACTGATTGACTGGTTGGATGACTGACTGAATGGAGTGGCCGGTTAGTTGGTTTCAGCTATAATCAAGTGGAACACTGATAGAGAAATGGAACTAGGAAATAGAATCTGTAAAATGTCTCACATAGTAACGTTTGTGTCTCCGATACTACTACTACTATAATGAAAATAACGATGATAATGATAATAATAACACACACACACACACACACACACACACACACACACACACACACACACACACACACACAACACACACTCTCAAACGGAAAAAAGGAAAACCTGGATAACAGTTTTGGGGTAAAAATACATTGTCGTAACACCAGACAGCAGGCCCGCGTTAGGAGGAGGAGGAGGAGTAGCAGGAGGAAAAGTAGGAGGAGGGTGAAGTAAAAGAGAAAGCAAGCAGTATGGCTGAAAGGAATGTAGAGGGTGGAGTATCCTCTGTAGAAGTAGCAAGGAAGGAAGAGGAGGAGGAGGAGGAGGAGGAGAAGGAGCGGAGAACATGTCGCTGGGGTGTGGGCAAGTGGTCTCATCTCCCAGCCATTATGAATAGAAAATCCGCCTTATTGGATCTGGCACGTGGAGATGAGCACCGCCCGAGACATAACTCCGGCGGGAGGAAGTCGTCGGCGGAGGCTGAGCGGGAGGACCAGGTGGCCTCGATGGTGCCCCGACCTCCACTAGCCTTCCTCTTCTTCCTCCTCCTCCTCTTTCTGGTCTTCCACTATTTTCTTCTTCTTTTCCTCCCCTTCGTGCTCTTCCTCCTCCTTTCTTCCTCCCGCTCGCCGCCGCAGCAACATTATGCCGTTTTATACCTCACCGTTTCCCGTATCTTCTCGTTTTATATGAGAGAGACATGTTTCCAGGCTTTCACTGCTGGCCCACCTTGTGTCCTATCGCCTACTTCCCCTTCCCCTTCCCCTCCTCCTCCTCCTCCTCCTCCTCCTCCTCCTCCTCCTCCTCCTCCTCCTCCTCCTCCTCGGTCTGGACAGCTGGAGACCACCGCTCCGCCACCTATGTCCTCTTGAAATAGTGAATCTTCCCAAGACCAAATCGATACTGGCGAGCGGTGCGGTTTAGGTCATGACTCCTCAGGCCACTGGTGTCTGAAATGGCTTAATTTGGTCACCGGGGGCCTGCAAAAAAAAGCTTGCACAGGCAGGGAGGGAGATAGAATGGCTGCGGTAAGAGAGGAGGAGGATCAAGAGGATGAGAGGAAAGGGTTAAGGAGTAAGTTGGTGGTCGTAGTGGTAGTAGTGGTGGTGATGAGGGGAAGGTGAAAGGTATGGTGGGGAGGTATATAGTCATGCTCTTAGAATGTGACCTTGAGAGACTTCATTCAGTAACATTTGTTATCTCCCTTCTACTCTCTTCTTCTCCCAGGCACCAGCAGTACCAGGGATGTCGTATATCACAACCACCGCCACCTCATCTCTTCCCTGTAGACACTTCATCTACTCAATCATCCAACACTATTTTCTAGTTTTCCTCCTCTAACAAGGTTTCTCTTCATGTCATCCTTTACATTCAGTTTACTATTATCAGCAGTAATATCTCTCTACCATAGTTTATTTCATCATCAGTTTTGTTTTTATATAGTTTACTTGTCTTCATTCATTCCACCACCATGACTTCCTCTAGCCTTCCTCCACCTCATATCCACCTCATTTTACTCCCTCCCATGTATTGCACAACCACCACCAGTTTTCCCAACCAATGCTTCTCTCCACCAAAGTGTTTTACCTTATATTTTCACTACCACCACTACCACGAGTTCTCTTCTTCTACCATCGTTCATGCCCACCACAGTATGTTCATCAGCCCCATGATATACCTCCTACCAACTGTTCACCCAACCATAGGCTACACTATCCCCAGGGCCACAACTACCACCGCAAACGACAACACCATTAACCAAGACCACCATCATTGCTACAAGCTTTCTCAACCACCCATTTCTAACTCCATTCTCCCGCCCCCACCCTTCCCTAGCCACGCCACACCAAGGCCCAAGGGGAACCATAGACAACTCCAGAATGCCAGGAACCAAAAGACTTACACCAACATTGCCACAAGCACTAGCACTGTGGGATACGTAAGGGTACTGTGAGCTTTATATGTTTCTAGTGGGTTAACATTTTCTTGGCCACAGCTTGTATGGTTTTGTGTTTTGGTTGTTGTTTTTCTTTTCATTATTTTAGGATTACTAGCTGTATATTTTTCTTTCTTTCTAGCCATGATGTGAGAAGTGGTTTGGTTTTATATAGATTGTAAAGTTATTTTTCTTACATTTTTCAAGGAAGTCTCAAAGGCATAATTGTCTCAAAATTAATAGCTAACTCTTTTTTTTTTCTTCCCTCTTCCTCCTCCTCCTCATCATCCTCTTCCTCCCTCTCCTTTACCTCTTCCTCCACCTCCCCCTCCTTCACCTCCTCCTTCTCCTCTCCTCTCTGTTCTCGCCTCATCGCCTTTTTTCTTGAGTCATTCATCTTTGTTTACGTTTTCTTTGTCTTCTTTCATCACCTTCACCTCCAGTGTTGATCTCCATTTTCTCCCTTTGTTCATTTGACTCATTTCTTTGTCACGCACATAATGGAAGTTGATTTAATACCATGTATGTATGTGTCTATCTTTGTGTGTGTGTGTGTGTGTGTGTGTGTGTGTGTGTGTGTGTGTGTGTGTGTGTGTGAGAGAGAGTTCTTTCAAGTTTTATATAAGAGGAATGAAGAAAATCTATTTCTATATCTTCAGAAGTGCCTATCATCATTTTTTATGTATTTCTGTCAAGGAACCCGGAGAAAAATATTACTTAGCAATGTTAAGAAAGAAATAAGAAAAAAAAACAGTGATGATGTTTAAAGGTGAGGAAGAGGTAAATGGAAAGGAAGGGTAGGACATATGGCAAGAAAATAAGGAAGAAAAGTAAGGACAGAAAAGCAAATGGAAAAAAAAGATAAATGAAAAAAAGAAGAAAAAGAATAAGAAGAAAAAAAAAAAAGGAGGAGGAGGAGGTGAAGAAGTAGTGTAGGAGGAAGAGAAGGACGAAGACGAAAAAAAAAACGGAAAAGAAAAATGAAGGTGAACATGAGGAAGAAGAGGAGGAGAATGAAAATAAGCAAGAACACTCGTAGAAGACAAGAAATTAAAACAAAGAAGTAGTAGAAAGAAAATGACTTAAAAGTACGAAAGAGAGAGAAAAAAAGAGCAGAAGAGAAGGAAGAGGAGGAGAAGAGGGAGGGAAAAGATGAAGAAATGAGATGGAGCAGCAGGAGGAGGAGGAGGAGGAGGAGGAGGAGGAAGAGGGAGAGGAGAATGTGTACAATCTTCTGGTAACTGTGCAACGCTGAGGAATGATTAATAGCTGTTGCGTGCCATAGGGTTAAATGACTTGGATAATGAGGTGAGGCTGGTATTGCTGCTGGTGGTACTGGTGACGGCGGCGGTGGTTGTGGTGATGGTGGTGGTAGTGGTGGTGATAGTCATGGACCAGGTAGAAGTAGTAATGATAGTTGTAGAAGTCAGAGGAAAGTAATAGTGGTAGACCCAGCAGTAGAAAAGTAGTAGTTATGGTGATAGTTGTATGATAGTTGTAGTGCCAGGTGGTAGTGGTGGTGGTGGTGGTGGTGGTGGTGATGCTACAAAAAAGAAAAACGTTGAATATAACCAGACAAAAAATAAATACAAACGAACCATCAGGTATATGTCTTTCCTCTTCACTGTAGGTTTATTTTTTTTCTCGGATTTCTTGAAGTCTTACGTAATTTATGGGATTTTAAGAATACTATTATTACCATTTTCTTTTAAACTCGAGCCGCAGTGACATCTGGGGGACAGGAACCGAGAATAATGAGGCAGGAATGTCAGTTTTTACAAGTACATTCTCATACCTGCAGGTCAGGCTACTGTAGACAAGGAGGAGAAGAAGGAGGAGGAGGAATAAGGAGGAGCAACAGCAGCAGGAGGAGGAAGAGGAGAAGAAGAAGAAGAAGAAGAACATAAGGAGAAAAATATCAATGAGGTATAAGAAAACTATGAGGAGGAATAACAAGGGGAAGGAAGAAGAGGGATAAGATGAGAGGGAGGAAAAGAAGAAGCATGAGGAAGAGGAAGAGGAGAAAGAGAAAGATATTAATGAGAATTAAGAAGACGATGAGGAGGAATAGGAAGGAGACGATGAAACAAAACAGCAGAAGAAGAAATAAGAGTGATAGGAGGAGGAGGAGAGTAGGAAGAAAGCCATAAGGAAATAGAAGAGGAATATGAAGATGAAGATAAAAAAAAGAGAAAAACAGGAGAAGAAAGAAGAGGAAGAGGAGTAAAAGAATGAGGAGGAGCTGGAGAAGCAGAGAAGGATGCATAGGAAGGTTGTAGTATAATGTTTTACCTGTGTGTTGTTGGGAAGAGGGAGGGAAGGAGCACTGCAGGAGTAGAAGGAGGATGAGGAGGTGGAAAGGAAGACGGGGTACAACAAGAAGGAGAAAGAGGAGGAGGAGAAGGAGGAAGAGGAGGAGGAGGAGGAAGGGGAAGAAAGGGAGGTACAAGACAAACTACGCGAATGGTAATAGCGCAATTATACAAATACTTTGCCTCAAACGACCGCAAATGGCGCACCTTTTGTTCTCCGCCTGTCCCCTTATGAATAACTATAAGCCCAGCCCGGCCAAATTACACCCCTGCCCGGCCCTCCCGCCCACCCGACTCCACCCGCTCGGCACCCACACCGCCCACGAAGCGCCCACGAACAACAGACCCACCTCACCACTCGACCTTCGTCTGTCTGGGGGTGTCAATCGCACACGCTCAACATCAATACCGTGTGGAGGAGTTGAGAGAAGCGGCCGTGGTCAGGTAGATGGAAGAAGGTGCGGGAGGTGTAGTTGTATAAGGGCGTGTATTTTGTAACGCTTTGCTCTCTCTCTCTCTCTCTCTCTCTCTCTCTCTCTCTCTCTCTCTCTCTCTCTCTCTCTCTCTCTCTTTAAGGTCACACACATGATTAGTGGAGGTTTCAAGACCGCTTCCCCTTTCAATAATGTAGAAATCTTGTTAACCTGTCACTAGAACCATAAAAAATATCTCTTTAAAACTCGTGTAACTTCAACAAGGATCTTTTGAAAGTAGTGAAGGTGCAGTGCAGGAGTGGTTCAATATATGGTGTTACTAGCGACGGTGACTGTAGGAGGACAACTCAAGCATCTCTCTTTTCTTATATCGTTGCTGGGAGTCGGGATCCTGTGTGTGTTTATGTGTGTTTCTGTCTGTCTGTCTGTGTGTGTGTGTGTGTGTGTGTGTGTGTGTGTGTGTAACCTGAGAGTGAATTATATCTTGACGGCAATTAAGGAAAGACGACTCGAGCCTCTGTTTCTTCTCTTATACTCTTAATTTCTGGGAGTCGCGATCTTTTCCATCATACCTGCCTCCCATCTACCTGTACCTATGTGTGTCTGTGTGTGTGTGTGTGTGTGTGTGTGTACCCTGAAGGCGAGTAAACTATATCATCTTCTCGAGGTATTTTCAGCTGCGAGGGTCGTCCAGCGGGTAGCGGAGGGAGTGGATGGAGTGGGAAGCTAACTTATACCATTCAGGTGTTCTTGTGGATGTTGCAGGAGAACTCTTATTATATACAAGGTGTTTCTTGACAACCTCGACGCTCGTTCATTATTTAACAATTTCACGGGGCACTAACCTGTTTTTCTCTGTTCGGGAGCCGCTAACCCTGCCTTCCCCCACCCAACCCCGGCCACATAACAGCGCGAGTAACAGTCTGCAGCGATGGTGGTGGTCGCGCTCAAAACTGACTCCACCTGCCGGAAGAGAGATAGATAAATAGAAAGATAAAGGGTACAAAGATGGCTGACCAGATAACGAATAAGAAGCTGTTTGGGAAAAAATGTGCTGCAGGAGTGATGAAGATAAATAAGGGAGGAGGAAAGCAGTAACAAGGATGGTAGGCAGAATAAAACAGGAAAGAAACGAAAAGTTAATGAAGAAGAATAAGAAATGGAAATGAAAGTTAAATAAAATGAAGAGTGAAAATAAAATATATGAGAAAATCGAAATAATTAAAGCAACTACTATTTCAGAGAGAGAGAGAGAGAGAGAGAATGAGAAGCCACGCTAAATACGTCTCGTAAAATCAGCCAACCATTAACATCCTGAGCTGGCGTTTGTTCCCGTTAATTCCCCTTCCAGCAAATTATTCACTTTGCTATTTTCTTTTCCGCTCTCTCTCTCTCTCTCTCTCTCTCTCTCTCTCTCTCTCTCTCTCTCTCTCTCTCTCTCTGTAAGATAATGACATACAGATAATATTAACGAGAGAGAGAGAGAGAGAGAGAGAGATTCACATTAAATACAGACACTGAAATATCTAGCGCACGTGTATGGCTATATGAGGAGACTAGATACAGGCCTGTGTGTGTGTGTGTGTGTGTGTGTGTGTGTGTGTGTGTGTGTGTGTGTGATACTCAAAAACAACGGAGTATCAATTTACGGTTTATTTTTCAACATAATATTTTCTATTGTGTTTCATTTTTTTCATCCTCCTTTCCCATTTTATCCCCAATTTTAATAAGCAATAAGGGAAAACTGAAATTGAAGGGTGGACTCATTAAGAGCGTCCATTTTCTTCCCCGTGCTTGATTTGCCACCAAGAATTGCTTCATTACATGCCCAAGAAACTGTCCCTTTGTCGCCGTAATGGGAACGTAAATTACTAGGATCATATTTTTACATTATCTTCTGGGCCTGAACTAAGCGGACGCACCGAAAGGAGGAGGAGGAGGAGGAGGAGGAACAGCTGCCGAAGAAGTCATTATGCAAGTTTTTTCTTAGTTGAAGGTTTGAAAGGATATGAATTAAAAGCTGATTATAGAGCATTTTTCGCCTCGCTGCAGGAAAGAGGGACTGACTGCCTGAAAGAGAGAGAGAGAGAGAGAGAGAGAGAGAGAGAGAGAGAGAGAGAGACGTGAGGTAATTGGACACATCAGCAAGGAAGGAAGAAAATGAAGAAGATAAGCAAAGACAACGAAAGACATGAAAGACTAGGAGGAAATATTGTATAGGAAAGGAAGCAACGTGAAAAATGTGAAATAGATAAGTAAATAAGTGAATAAACAAATACATCGATATCGGCAGTGTTTTCGTTACGTTAGTCACTGTGAATTCATTGGTTTATAGCTACGTAAACTAATGAAATGCAAACTTATTAGCATGGAAAATTTGCCCATGTTTTTAGTATCCATTTATATACCTTTCTAACTGTTTTTTTCATTTATATATATTCATTAATTTCATTTATTTATTTATTTATTTTAATGTGTTAAGTCTGGTTTTAATCACATGGGAATATGACTACTGTTAAAACTGACATTACTGCTTTATTATTATTATTATTAGTAGTAGTAGTAGTAGTAGTAGTATCATTGTTATCGTTATTATTATTATTATTATTATTATTATTATTATTATTATTATTATTATTATTATTATTATTATTATTATATTTCTAAGCAAATGATAAGTATTCTATGTCTTTTCTATTTAATCGTTTCATATTCTATTTTTTGTCTCTTTTTTTCCCGAAGTGTGTTTCTTAATAATGAAGATTTACTTTTCCTCTCATTTAATATATTTTCACCTAACACATAAATTATTTCTCAGGCGGCGATAACAAATAGTAGTAGTTGCTTTTGATGTAGTAGTAGTAGTAATAGTAGTAATTGTAGTATTATTAGTAGTAGTAAGTAGTAGCAGTAGTAGTAGTAATAGTAGCATTAGTAGTAGTAGTAGTAGTAGTAGTAGTAGTAGTAGTAGTAGTAGTTGTTGTTGTTGTTGTTGTTGTTGATGTTCATACTGTCACCACCACCACCACCACCACCACCACCACCACTGTCAACAACAACAGAGGCATCAAATTAGTGTCAATAAGCAGAACAAGGCGTTACCTTGATCTAACACACCTGTACTCTCAATCAACACTCCATCACAGGTGTGTTTATCCCTTAATTATGCTAACGATCACCTGAAACCAATTAGAGTTCAGGAAGAGAGAGAGAGAGAGAGAGAGAGAGAGAGAGAGAGAGAGAGAGAAATGTTAAGCTTATTATTTTCGGTTTTTTCTTGTTTTTCTTATTCAGAATGCACATACACACACACACACACACTCTCTCTCTCTCTCTCTCTCTCTCTCTCTCTCTCTCTCTCTCTCAAATCACGTTATCGGCATAATAATAACATAACACATACGGAAATGATAGAAAAAGACACAAATTCAGGAAAAAAAAGTAAAAGTGAAAAAAAATAATAATAAAGCAAAAAAAACCATAAAAAAACACATAAATAACAAACAAGTTTTCATTTTATACCTACTTTTTTTTTTTTTTTTTTTTTTTTAACTCTTCAACAGTTGGTTTCGCGGGGAACGTAGATTTATGACACGTGGAGCGAAAGTTTGCGGAATGTTTCGTGCTCCCGCGGCCCCTTGACTTTACCAAAATGACATGAATAATAATGAGAATGTAAATAGGCAATGAGAATAATACAGCAAGGTGGAGGCTGTTTACTCAGAAGACAAAAAAATTATATAAGTATGTATAGTCTCTCTCTCTCTCTCTCTCTCTCTCTCTCTCTCTCTCTCTCTCTCTCTCTCTCTCTCTCTCTCTCTCTCTCTCTCTCTCTCTCTCTCTCTCTCTCTCTCTCTCTCCCCAACTGATATAACTCCTCCACTGTTTCTATCTTCATTTTTTTTTCTCTCCCTTATTCTCAAGTCTCTTTTCTGCCTCATTTCCCTTCATCCCTCTCCCTTTCCTCCCCTCTTTTCCTGTTACTCTCCTTACCTCCATTTTAAATTTACATCCACATTCATCTCCCCTTCACACACACACACACACACACACACACACACACACACACACACACACACACACACACACACACACCTGTACGCAATCAGGGTGGCAGAGTGCAGGTGGAAAGGGATGGTGTGTGAACTAATGTGTCAGCGATAGCCTTGAGGAGACGCTAATGTATCCCAGAGAGAGAGAGAGAGAGAGGTTGTATAAACTCTCTCTCTCTCTCTCTCTCTCTCTCTCTCTCTCTCTCTCTCTCTCTCTCTCGTCCACTTGGCTGCGTCTCACCTGTCCGCCGCCCGCCAGGTAATTACGAGGACAAGCCCTCCTGATGCCCGCTGACCCCCTCACGCCCCTTCTTTCACCCCATACTCGTCCCATATCACCTCTCTCTTCTTTCTTATCCTTTCCTCCTCCTCCTCCTCCTCCTCCTCCTCCTCCTCCTCCTCCTCCTCCTCCTCATCCTCATCCTCCTCCTCCATCTCCTCTTCCTCTTTCCTATTGCCTCTCCCTTTCTCTCACGTCAATCTCTATTTTTATTGTTTTCTTCTAGTTCTTTTTCTTTTTTATTCCTTCTTCTGTTTGTTTTTTTCTTTCTTTTTCTTTATCTTATTTTTTTCTTTCCTTTCTTCTTCCTCTTCATTTTCATCTTAAAATTATTATTATTATTATTATTAGTAGTAGTAGTAGTAGTAGTAGTAGTAGTAGTAGTAGTGTTGTTGTTGTTGTTTTGCTGTTGCTGTTCTTGTTATTGTTATTACCATTACCAGTAGTAGCAGTAGCAGTAGCAGCAGCAGTGCAGTGACAGCAGCAGCAGCACACCAGCAACCTTAATTCTTGTAGCCATTTTTTTGTTGTTGCTTCCCACCAAACATTCACCACCACCACCACCACCACCATTAACACCACTGCACCACCACCACCACCACTGCCACCACCACCACCACCACCACCACCACCACCACCACCACCACCACCACCACCACCACCACCACCACCACCACCACCACCACCACCACCACCACCACCACCACCACCACCACCACCACCACCACCACCACCTACACCACCACCACCACCACCACCACCACCACCACCACCACCACCACCACCACCACCACCACCACCACCACCACCACCACCACCACCACCACCTACCACCACCACCACCACCACCACCACCACCACCACCACCACCACCACCACCACCACCACCACCACCACCACCACCACCACCACCACCACCACTTGCATCACCACCACCACCACCAATATCACCAATTTCACCATTTCACCATGAATTTATTTTACACCACTTAAATCTTCATAATCCTGGTAATATATGCATAGCTTTAGATTTACTCCTACCTACTCTCTCTCTCTCTCTCTCTCTCTCTCTCTCTCTCTCTCTCTCTCTCTCTCTCTCTCTCTCTCTCTCTCTCTCTCTCTCTCTCTCTCTCTCTCTCTCTCTCTCTCTCTCTCTCTCTCTCTCTCTCTCTCTCTCTCTCTCTCTCTCTCTCTCTCTCTCTCTCTCTCTCTTTGTTTAGTGTTACCAAAATGGGGTTGTAATTTATCCATGCCAACGCTTCTAGACACTATAATCATTGCTGTGTTATGCTTACCCCTTCTCCTCTTCTTCCTCCTCCTCCTCCACCTTCTCCTCCTCCTCCTCCTCCTCCTCCTCCTCCTCCTCCTCCTCCTCCTCCTCCTCCTCCTCCTCTTTGTCCTTCTCTTCTTCCAGTTTTCCTTATTTTCACTATTTTTCTTTTATATTCTGTGTCTATGGCATATAATTTTGCCATCTATGTTTAAGATTTTAAGTAGAAAATCCTGGTTTTACACACACACACACACACACACACACACACACACACACACAGAGAGAGAGAGAGAGAGAGAGAGAGAGAGAGAGAATAGTTAAAAAAGACATAATTACTGTAATAACTTCAAGGTGAATAATGAATGAGACTTAATGAATATTTTATGCCCTCACTGTGGACATGATGTGAGGTAGTTGTGTTTGCTTCTCTTCCTCCTCCTCCTCCTCCTCCTCCTCTTCCTCCCACTCTTCCTCATCCGCCTGCTCCTCCTCCTCTTCCTCCTCCTCCTCCTCCTTCTCCTCCTCCTTTTCATCGTCCTTCTCTTAGTCTTTCTCCTCCTCCTCTTGCTTTCCCTCTTCCTTCTCTTTTTTTTTTTCTTGCTATCTTGCTAGAATATTTTCTTTTTCTTCCAAACATTTTTACTTTTCCTACTTATTTTTTTTCATTCTTTTCTTTTCTTTATACCTTCTTTTCTTCTTACTTGTCAACTTCCTCTTCCTCCTCCTTATCACGGCCTTTACTTTACTTTCCTTATTTTTGTTCTTTTTCGTCCTCCTTCCCTCTCCTCTTTCTTTTCCTCTGTTCTTTTTCTCTCATCACCCTGTCCTCCACCTTCTTCTCTCACCAACTTCATTCTCCTCCTCACCACTTTACTTCTCCTCCTCCTCATCCCCCTCATGCTCCTCCACCTCCTCTTCCTCCTTCTCTTCCTGTTTCTCCTCCTTCTCCTCCTCCTCCTCCTCCTGCTTCTCCACGGTAAGCCTCTCGAAAGGGACACAGTTTTCGCATACAAAGAGGACGGCACGCCATGAGCAAGCGGCGGGTTGGCGTGGGCGGGGCGGCGTGCACTGAGACAATGCTCGGTGTGTGTGTTAATTGCGTGCGGGGGAGACGGGAGCTGTTTGTTTGAGTGAGTCGCTGCGAGTTGGATGTAAGCACTAGAGAGAGAGAGAGAGAGAGAGTGTGTGTGTGTGTGTGTGTGTGTGTGTGTGTGTGTGTGTGTGTGTGTGTGTGTGTGTGTGTGTACTGGTTATTTTTTCTCTTTATTTTGTGTTTTAATGTTTCTTAATCTGGATGCATCATTGCTAAAGAACAGCTCATGAAGGGACTCTTAATATACCTGCACTCCTTTTAAGTAATCAGTTAGAAGAAGTATTTGTTGTTACATAGTAGTTGTGGTGGTGTTGGTGGTGGTATTGGTAGTAGTAGTAGTAGTAGTAATAGTATGAATAGTAGTAGTAGTAGTAGTAGTAGTAGTAGTAGTAGTAGTAGTAGTAGTAATACCCATATTTTGTTGTTGCTGTTGCTGCTGTTACTTTTTTCCCGTTGTTGGTAGTAGTAGTAGTAGTAGTAGTAGTAGTAGTAGTAGTAGTAGTAGTTGTTGTTGTTGTTGTTGTAACAGTAATAGTAGTACCCATGTTTTGTTGTTGATAATGCTGTTGTTACTTTTATTTTTCGTTGTTTGGTAGCAGTAGTAGCAGTAGTGGTAGTAGCAGTAGAAGTAGTAGTAATAATAGTAATAGTAGTAGCCGTAACCGTATATTTCTTCACTACACATAACACTAGACACAATTCAAACAAAACAAACAAAAACCAATCCATCCCCCTGAAAAAAAGGATAAAACAAAAAAAAAATATCACGAAAAAGAAAGAGAAAAGAGAAAGACACACCAAACGTTAATTAGCAATACCCCTAAAGAAGCTAATTCATTTCCCTCCTAAACCTCCCTATCACCACGGCCACCCTTTCCACTCCCCCTCTCCTTTCCTCCCTCCATAGACTGGCTCCCTTCATCCCCTTTCCCCTCGCCTCCTCTGCCACAGTTCCCCTCCTCCACTCATCCCCGCCTCACGCCTCCCTCTGCCACGGTAGAATCTTTCCGTATCGACTTAGCTAAATTCCAGATTATCTTCCTTCCTTTTTATGGCAAAATTGCGGTGCGCTTCGTGTTGAGAAATTTCAGGCACATTGCACACGTCTAGGTGGACTCTCTCTCTCTCTCTCTCTCTCTCTCTCTCTCTCTCTCTCTCTCTCTCTCTCTCTCTCTCTAGACCGAGCACGTTTTCTCTCTCTACTCCCTCGACGCCACCTCAAGAACTTCATTGAGACTTACATAACTCTCTCTCTCTCTCTCTCTCTCTCTCTCTCTCTCTCTCTCTCTCTCTCTCTCTCTCTCTCTCTCTCTCTCAGGTAGATGGACAAGCGTAAACCTAAATGTGGAAAGTTTAGTTGTAATGTCACCAAATAAACATGAGTACCAGTAATGCTCATCATGGTCACTTATTTTTCCTCCTTTGGTTGAGTATTGCAGTGTTTTATTAGTTCTTGCTGTCTGTGTCCACTGCATTTTTGCATTATTAGTTTCTTATTCTTTTATTTTTTTCTTCCTCACTTAGTCTCACAATATTTAAGCCTGTTGTTAATGTTTGCGGGGTTTTTTTTTTCATATTTTCGTGTTCTTATTCTTTTTTTCTTATTTGTTCAATAGCGATTTATTATGAAAAACTCCAATTCATGTTTATAATTTCCCATCACAAGTAATTTTTTCATGTTTATTTATTACAATAGCTGATTTTTTTTTTTTTCTTTTGCACATTCGCCGTAACTTCGTATATTTTCATACTTATCATATTCTTAATTGTAGTGAGCAAAATACTGAAAACAGCCTGTGACTTCAATACCATATCATGCTATCATGCAATATTCACTTCAGAAATGGAATTTAAAGTCCATTAGTTAACATGTCTCTTCGCATTCTTCATAACTCCTGATTTTCACACGTGTCATCTCGCAGTAATGATAATGAACAAAATATTCAACACTGTC
>NC_059285.1:8349145-8351645 GCF_017591435.1 Portunus trituberculatus
CGACTCTCTAGCTTATATATTTTTTTTCTACTTGCCTAAGCTTCCCCGAGCCGTGGTCCCGTGGCTCGCTTAATACCTGGGATACTTGCATTAAACCCGAGCCTTTTGGAGTTAACTGTCGCTCCGAGTGCATAAATCAGTCTGTTGTCTCGTCCAGCCGACCAGTTTTGGGGAAAATAAGATCAGTGGAGGTGCTAGAGGAAAATAAATGCCGGCCTAAAATATATGAATAAAGTTTCTTCAAATATTTTGTGGGAAGAACTGGCCACATGTGGATTTTTCGATTTGTTGTATGTCGCTGTATTAGTCTTTAGTTAGAAATGTTGGTGTTTTGGTTCAGGAGATGCTTGAGTAATGATTAGCCGTTTTTCTTATCTGTGTATTTTGCCTACGTATGCTGATATGCGTTTCACTTCTTGCTGAATGGTGTTAATATAGACATAAATATTGAGATAGACAACTGCAGGTTAGTATATATAATATGATCTATAGAAAAAAAAACCTTGCCGGAAACCTCCGTATCAGCAGTGACCACAGATAACAATGTTCGACGGAAAGTAGAGAGGAGTAATTCTGTAGAAATTGAAGTTAATACCTAAACACAGAAATAACGATATGCTTACTGAGCCACTTCTGTCAATCAATGTTAGGATGAAAATGTGACGAAGAGCAAAAAAAAAAAAAAAATACACAACTTGGCTCATTACAATTGTTCTCTTAAACGAAGCCAATTTACAAAACTGCCTCTTCTTGCCCCTCACTCCCTCTACTCCTCCTCCTCCTCCTCCTCCCCTCCTCCTCCTCCTCTCCCTTTTCTTCCCAACCTCTCTGCTCGATTATTATTTTTCCTTAGATGTGTTTTTCTCAGTTTTCAGGTTTTCATAGAGACAAGATATAGGATCGAAAAAAAGTAAAGAATGATGCACAGGATGGAATGGAAGGAAAGAGAAGAGTTCAAGGAAGGAAGGAAGGAAGGTACGTTAGGGAAGAGTGAAGGGGAAGAAGGAAAAGGATGGGGTATGTAGAAGAGAAGAAAAAAGAACATGCAAGAGGGAAGAGAAGAAAGGAAAATTTAAAAGGAGGATATGAAGAGGCTAAAATGAAAGAAGGGAGCAGATAAAGGGAAGATACTGCACCCACACACACACACACGCACGTGCGCACGCACGCACGCACACACACACACACACACACACACACACACACACACACACACACGGTACCTCAGTGGTTAGAGCGCTGGCTTCACAAGCCAAAGGACCGGGGTTCGATTCCCCGGTTGGGTGGAGATATTTGGGTGTCTCCTTTCACGTGTAGCCCCTGTTCACCTAGCAGTAAGTAGGTACGGGATGTAAATCGAGGAGTTGTGACCTTGTTGTCCCGGTGTGTGGTGTGTGCCTGGTCTCAGGCCTATCCGAAGATCAGGAATAATGAGCTCTGAGCTCGTTCCGTAGGGGAACGTCTGGCTGTCTCGTCAGAGACTGCAGCAGATCAAACAGTGAAACACACACACACACACACACACACACACACACACACACACACACACACACACACACATATTCGGCTCACAACCGAGAGGGTCCGGGTTCGAATCCCGGAAAGCGGCGAGGCAAATGGGCGAGCCTCTTAATGTGTAGCACCTGTTCACCTAGCAGTAAATAGGTACGGGATGTAACTGGAGACGACCGTGGTGGTGAAACACACACACACACACACACACACACACACACACACACACACACACACACACACACACACACACACACACACACACACACACACACACACACACACACACACACACACACACACACACAGGATGGAAAGGAATTCATGCGCAGACTTAACATCTTTTTAAAGCTTTTTAAATAGAGTTGTTGAGGAAGGTAATGGGTGAGCACCACAGTACAGGTGACCGCAGGAATGTGCTCGGCAGGGGAATGATAATGATAACAAGTGCTTTTGTGTTTCCCGTGCTGAGAGAGGGAGAGAGGGAGAGGGAGAGAGAGAGAGAGAGAGAGAGAGAGAGAGAGAGAGAGAGAGAGAGAGAGAGAGAGAGAGAGAGAGAGAGAGAGAGAGAGAGAGAGAGAGAGAGAGAGAGAGAGAGAGAGAGAGAGAGAGAGAGAGAGAGAGAGAGAGAAGAGGAAAGGAAGGATGAGTGAGGGATGGGAGTAAGCTCGAGGACGAATAGTAGTTACATTTAGTTAGAATAATTTCTCTCTCTCTCTCTCTCTCTCTCTCTCTCTCTCTCTCTCTCTCTCTCTCTCTCTCTCTCTCTCTCAGTGAAAAAAAACTGACATTTCTCCTTCCTGTACCAAAGATCGATTCCCTGAAAACAAACATCTGTGGGTTCGGTTGCTGCTTCTTAAACTGGGGGGGAGTTTAATCATGAATAAGACGGGATTGGATAGTATAGAAATAGGATTAGGCATCTGATTCGTGAAATAGGATGTAAGGATCTTCTATGTGGGCTTCTCTTGATATCTCCTAGTGAATA
>NC_059285.1:8361645-8364145 GCF_017591435.1 Portunus trituberculatus
ATCCCTCCTGCCTCTTTCTCTCTTTCTCTCTCTCTCCCTGGCCAGTACATGCGCGATTTAAGCAGAAGAATGAGTGATGTCTCAACCCAATGTTCAGAGACTCATAAACCCTGCACAGCCCTAATAAGCTCGGTCATTGGGCCTCCTCTAGCCTCCGTCCCTCTGCCGCCTCCACCTTCCCTCTCTCCTTCCCTACCCTGAAGGAGTGAATGGACTGGACGCTTGCCAAATGCCTCCTCTGTGCTTTGTCGCGGGTTGGAGTGAAGTGGGGAGACGTGTGGTGGTGTGTGTGTGGTGTGGTGGAGCTAAGGTGTACAGGGTAGGTGGATGGAGGGAGTGTGGTGGGGAGACGTGTGGTGATGCGGTGGCGTGAAGCTAAGGTGTACAAGGTAGGTGGGTGGGGGAAGTCGCAAAGGTACTCATGGGAATAAAGGCACAGAATTGGTTAGAAAGCATGAATAATAAGTAGAGAGGTGGTGTTAGAAAGAAGGGTATAGGCGTTTAGGAACAGACAGACAGACAGACAGACAGACAGACAGATGGACAGACAGAAAGACGGACAGAGACAGACAGACAGACAGACAGACAGAGACAGAAAGACGGACAGAGACAGACAGACAGACAGAAAGACGGACAGAGACAGACAGACAGAAAGACGGACAGAGACAGACAGACAGAGACAGACGGACAGAGACAGACAGACAGAAAGACGGACAGACACACAGACAGACAGAAAGACGGACAGACACACATACAGACAGAAAGACGGACAGACAGAGACAGACAGACAGACAGACAGACAGACAGACAGACAGACAGACAGACAGAAAGACGGACAGACAGACAGACAGAAAGACGGACGGACAGACAGACAGACAGACAGACAGACAGACAGACAGAAAGACGGACAGAGACAGACAGACAGAAAGACGGACAGAGACAGACAGAGAGAAAGACGGACAGAAAGACGGACAGACAGAGACAGACAGACAAAGACGGACAGACAGAGACAGACAGAAAGACGGACAGACAGACAGACAAAGAATACGTTGCCAGAATGAAATCACTGAACACGTTGAAAAAATTAACTTTTCTCAACTATCATTCAAAGAAAATTGAGAGAAAAAAAAAATCTTCCTCCCGGTCACAGCACAAGCAGTCAGTCATTCCGTTACTCGTGTGTTGGTGCATCGCTTCTTGCCATTTGCGATTCTCTTCCTGCCGGGTTTATTTTCTCCCCAGACCCGAATTTAGGTGACTGCAAGAATTATGTGTAGTTTTGCGCGGCCATAAAAAATGTACAACGCTCAATTTTCCGCGGCAGTCGACGATAAACGGCAGAATTACGAGTTACTTGCGGTTGGCTCGAATGCTACTTAGGGATGACGCGAAGGAGCCATTTGGAGAAAGAAAACGTGTGCGTAATGAGGCACCAAGGGAGGACTAAGATAAAGCGGGCCGCACACTAACAAAACCTCGCATCCTCCACCGCTAGTCCGCATCACCGACAGAGCAGGCGGCAAAGGTATAAATTTGGCCAATCTAGAGCCGCCACTCCGACCCAGCTCCATATACCGTCTCTAATTGGCTGTTAATTACCATTTAGAACTGTCAGCGCCGTCCTGCCTCGCGTCCATACCTCACTGACAACACCAGAGCCGCAACACCACGCAAATCTCGACCTTACAACTCCGCTACTTTAGTATGTGAGTCCTTGAGTGCAAAGTCCAAGTGACGTTTGAAATGTTACAGCTCGGACGGAGGGGGGTGGAGGACAGCGCCGGGGTGTCTGCTGCTAAGGACTTTGGTCTCTGTGTTGTCTGTCAGTAAGGCTGCAAATGTTGTCCTTGTATGGCTTGTTCCTTGGGAGTTTCTGGCTTGGACGTGCTATTACTGAATGGGAGGAGGAGGAGGAGTAGGAGAAATGGGAAGAGGAGGAGGATAACGGGGAGGGAGGGATGGGGTCGAGGCTTGGGTCTGCTGGATCGATGAAATTGTGATTGTTTAATTGTACGTGAATTCTGGACCGGCCGCCTTCCCCTTTCTCTCTCTCTCTCTCTCTCTCTCTCTCTCTCTCTCTCTCTCTCTCTCTCTCTCTCTCTCTCTCCCCCCTAATTTCGCGGATAATGTCGATTCGAGGACCTGTCTGAGATGAAAATGGTGTCTTATTAATTTATTCATCATTTATATTATACTTGCATGATTTTCTTCAAGTTGAAAATCGCTGCAGTTTTTTTTTTTTGTACCCATTGTCAAAAGGAATTAAAACAGCGTTGGGTTAGTTAGTTATTTTTTTTATTGTGATCATAAATGGAAGTATTTGAATGTGTATTTTATATTTAGTTTTTATTTAGGTAAGACTGTCTGTCTGTCTGTCTGTCTGTCTGTCTGTCTGTCTGTCTGTCTGTCTCTCTCTCTGTCTGTCTGTCTGTCTGTGTCTGTCTGTCTGTCTGTCTGTCTGTCTGTCTGTCTGTCTGTCTGTCTGTCTGTCTGTCTGTCT
>NC_059285.1:8371645-8376645 GCF_017591435.1 Portunus trituberculatus
GACAGACAGACACTTTTTTTGGGGGAGGGGTTAGGGAAAAGATGTATTCAAGGTCTTTCCTTTCTGGCTTTTTGGGGTTCCCATACCACCGTGGATAGTGCCAATTAATCCTACCCACACAGGCACATGTACACACGTGCACTATTTCGCTTATAGTTCCTACTTCAAAAGCGTACAGTAGTGCTGAATACTTCCTTCAGAACTGTCTCCAGACAATGAATGATTGGCGGTGGGGACACGGTAACCAGGAAAGGTCACAACACTGAGCAAGTGGACAACTAAAGTTTCTTTTATTCACTTGTTTGCTGTAGCTTACAAGTTATTAAAACAACTATTACTGTGATACAGGAGCTATTTCATTATTATTAATTAAACGGCATTTCTTACCTTCAAAAATGATATTACATTAATCTTAATTTTTTACCTTGCAAGAAACGAAGTCCACGACAAGAGAGACTGCTAGAGGAGTGTCAATAGCTTACCCGCAGTTTCCCCTGCACCAATTGGACATACATTCTGCTCTCCCAAGGCTGAAGATGAGCAAAACGCCAAAAATACTACAGATGTTTTGTAATTAGAGTATTAGTGTTTTTTAGTACTACACTATTATAATAATATCTTCGGAGTTAGTACTTCACTATTATTATTAATAATATCTTCGGAGTATTTTTGACTTAGTGCAGTATACACATACAATAAAGCCTCTTACTAACTTCAGCCTCTTTTACTTCTTACTAACTTCAGCCTCTTTTACTAACTTCTAGACTACTTTTTTGTTCCTCTTCAGTCCAGCATTTTATAATTTTTTGGAGGCCACTTTTTTTGGTCTTCATTTACTTAGTCCTCGCAATAGGCTACTTGTGTCGTCCTTTTCAGCCTAGGGAGAGCAGTATGGTATCCAATTGATGCAGGGGAAACTCAGGAACCTTTCGATTCCAGACCAGTTTCTTACGCGCGTGCCACTTTGTCTTCATTGTAGCCAAGAAGTCCTGGACAGTCATCTGGATGCTGGTCCCACTAGGGCAAGGGAAGTTCAGAAGTGTATGAATCAGCATCTACTGAAAAGATACAGTCAGGTTACTGAAGAGAGAAGATACAGACATGTTAATTGTTACTGTCACAATCATTGTGACAATGATGAATATGGAATTTCTAAAAGCAACTGAATATTATTAGTTTTTCTCCCTCTTGGGGTTCCTGACAAATACAAAAGCATAGCATGCTTCCACCAAATTACCACCACAACGACGTGTCCGAAAACAAACCTGTAAAAATTAAAATCCATTAGAAAAAGATTATAGTTTTCTTCATATCCTTACTACATTCATGTATCCTGTTTGAGATAGGTTCTAAGTGATAATTCTACTATTAAGAATAATTAAGAAAGAGATGGGTCAACAGGGAGAATATTCATAAACAACCTTGGCGACACACGGGGACCAGCAGGGTTTCAGTCCTGCGTGGGGCAGTGACCGTAGTGGAAGAAACATCTGGAATGCCCCGCTGGTCAGAGCTTCTTACGCTTGGCTTTATAATATACTGTTAGATTATCATCTAGAATAGGCAAAACTATGTTGTATGTAAATGTAAATTAATGTCAACCATTCAATCAAATCAAAACATTCACTAGCACCAACTAACACACACACAATAATACTACGAAGTAACTAAAACTAAGAATACATATCCAAACTGCGTCAATATAACTAGTTCTCACCAAATTTAAACCACCAAGTCCTCCTCTAACTGAAAACACACACACACACACGTATATCTACCTTCACCGCGTAGTGTAGTGGTTAGCACGCTCGACTCATAATCAAGAGGGCCCGGATTCGAGTCCCGGGAAGCGGCAGGGCAAATGGGCAAGCCTCAATGTGTAGCCTCTGTTCACCTAGCAGTAAATAGGTACGGGATGTAACTCGATGGATTGTGGCCTCGCTTTCCCGGTGTGTGGAGTGTGTTTTGGTCTCAGTCCTACCTGAAGATCGGTCTATGAGCTGTAAGCTCGCTCCGTAATGGGGAAGACTGGCTGGGAGACCAACAGGCGACCGTGGTGGTGAATTACAAGAATTTGTAATCTTGAAAAAAAAAAAAAAAAAAAAGTCAAAATAATTCTATTCTAAGAATGTATTAGTTATCCATAAAATATTCATTTTCTTTGATATATAAAGAGAATCAATTTCTGGGGCAACTATTGTATAAGATTTCATATTACTATGAAATTTAATTATTTAATTAATACAACTTTTGACTTTACACACACAATTTCCAGTATTATGTAAATATACAATACACGTAACAGGAATGAAGTAGGAGTACTGTCGACCACCAGTACAATAATTATTATTCCCACCATTACAACCAACACCACATCCTTTCGTTACTATCTCTCCTCCATCGTCTCTCCTCCTCTGTTATTACTACCGCTCACCTCCACCGTCTTTGTCCTGTGCTATTATAACAACTAAATCCCTCCCCTACACCCCAACAACTTACACTCACCAGTAAACTCGAAAGATCAGCTGCTATTTTGTAGGAACTTGTAACCACCACCACCAATCATTTCGCGTGTTCCTTCTCCTGGAGTTGGCAATGGTCAGAGGATGGAATGACGGAGTTGCTATCCTTGGAAACCACGACACGGCTGTGGAAAGGAAGCATAAATAAGAATGTACAGATTTTCCTCATCTAATTTTTGCATACAGGTGACAAAATATCAAATTTAAAACCACTCCATCATTCAGTATCAACATTCTTGCAGCGTTTTGATATTAAGGTAAATCAACTTGTATCCTTTCGACTTAACCGAAAAGAAATGATGGCAAGACAATAAAGTTTGCCTTTCCTTGGTAGGTAGTGCCAGGCCTGATGGGTTGCGTGGGCAGGGAAGTAACACTTAGGAGGCTGCCCACTATGCCGCAACAGAGCGCTATGGGAAAAAAAAAAAAAAAAAACTCAAACCACGCTATGAAGTCACTTTGGGTGGGGCCGGAAAAGGGGACTTCCCAGCTACAGCCTTGCCAAATCTCTCCCAGTACTAGGCCAATTAAAAAGGATAAGATAGCCTGACCCTTTTAAGCCTACACCACCCCACCACCCACCTCTCTCTCTCTCTCTCTCTCTCTCTCTCCTTTTCTTCTAAATAATTATATACGTTGTATACAAGTTCTTTCTCTCGGTTGTGTATCGGTCCACCATGATTCGTGACGCTTCCTTCCATCTTGCTGGGTGGGTGGCCAGGTGATGAATGAATGACCCTGACCCACCTTAATCCCCGACCCCTGACCTGCCTGCCTTCCCAGACCTGCCTGACAACTCCGCATAATAGCGTTGCCACGTGTCGTGCTATTTATGTATGTATACTAATTGTTATTATCTATATTACAATACTACAGTGCATTCATAACACTATAAACCCTTATTGAATCTAAAAAAGTATTTAATGAGAAATAAAACATAAGAATAATTAGTAAATAAGTGACGAATGACACGAAGTGATATGTGCTGGGGCTGATTTGGCATAGTGGCGAGCCGGGGATTTACCGCAACGTCCACACCCAAAGTGACTCCATAGCGTAGAAGGACTATAGCTTATTATACCGTAGCCATACCTCTACACAAGGTGATGACAACAATGCACTCACACTAACCTCGATCATTGCTGCGCGTGTGCGTGTGCTGTGCGAGTGTGTGGTGTGCGAGTGTGCGGTGTACGTGTGAGTGTGTAATGATATAGCTCACTCAGATACATCTCGATGCAAAACATATAAAGAGATAAATCCACAATTTAAAGTACCAGACCTTTACAAACAAAAACATTTAGTTAACTAGTTACACAGTTGCCAGTGGAGGAGCGGTTGTGTAGGTGTGGAGGAATAGACAGACAGACATGCGGTAGAAGTGTGTCCCCTAACAGCTCATCTTAGAAATGCTTACAATGTCAATGTATTAGAAGACATATTTGGCGATAAATTTCCTCGCAAAAGTAGGTGTAAAATATTACATGAAGTGCTAAATGTCTTAGAATTGTGCTATAATGGTTGGCATTTGTTTGTTATTATTTCAAAGTGTATTAAAGTATGGAAATTTTGTGGACGACACCAGTAATAAAATGTTAGTATTAACTTTAAAAGTACTAGTGAAATTACTTGTACTTTTTCTCTATTGTTCTTTATATGCACTGTGACCAATAAACTATCTATCTATCTATATGTGTGTGTGTGTGTGTGTGTGTGTGTGTGTGTGTGTGTGTGTGTGTGTGGGTCTGTGTGTGTGTGTGTGTGTGTGTGTGTGGGTCTGTGTGTGTGTGGGGGGGTGTGTGTGTGTGTGTGTGTGGGTCTGTGTGTGTGTGTGTGTATGGGTCTAATAATAATAATAATAAACGGTTTATTAGTTAGGCAATGTAAAAAATTACACTGAAAATGTACAGGGGGGGAGGGACATTACCACAATGAACTAAAAATGCTTAACCTAACTATGGATGTGTGTGTGTGTGTGTGTGTGTGTGTGTGTGTGTGTGGGTGGGTGGGTGTGTGTGTGTGTGTGTGTGTCTGTCTGTGTGTGTGTGTGTGTGTGTGTGCGTGTGTGGGTCTGTGTGTGTGTGTGTGTGTGTGTGAGGGGGGGTCTGTGTGGGTCTATGTGTGTGTGTGTGTATGTGTGTGTGTGTTTCACTGTTTGATATGCTGCAGTCTATGACGAGACAGCCAGACGTTACCCTCATTATTTCCGATCTTCGGATAGGCCTGAGACCAGGCACACACCACACACCGGGACAACAAGGTCACAACTCCTCGATTTACATCCCGTACCTACTCACTGCTAGGTGAACACGTGAAAGGAGACACACCCAAATATCTCCACCCGGACGGGGAATCGAACCCCGGTCCTCTGGCTTGTGAAGCCAGCGCTCTAACCACTGAGCTACCGGGCGTGTGTGTGTGTGTGTGTGTGTGTGTGTGTGTGTGTGTGTGTGTGTGTGTGTGTGTGTGTGTGTGTGT
>NC_059285.1:8381645-8386645 GCF_017591435.1 Portunus trituberculatus
TATTACACTCATGAGACCGAAGCATTATCCCCCCCGTTTCTCTCTCTCTCTCTCTCTCTCTCTCTCTCTCTCTCTCTCTCTCTCTCTCTCTAATTAGGGACATTTCTCTCGTTTCACATTACGTTCTCTCATTCCGTCTTGATTACAGAGGGAACACGCTCCTTAAATATTTCTTGTCGGATGCCGCCTTTGATAAACAAGGCTTAATAAAAGACCACTTAAGTCCTACGTTCTGCGGGTCGTGTGGTCGTGTTTCCCCGGCGCTGGCGTTTACCTACAACTAACGACTGTATCCCCATCACAGAACAGCGCAGGGGATTATCCTAAATACGATTGCGCGTTTTGACGGTATGTGATCTTTACTCTGCACGATATTAAGCTGTCTTCATTTAAGTTTTTGTTGGTAAAAGGATGTAATTACATTCTAATGGCGATTATATAGAGTAGCAAGTACCTGCCCCACCAAACAATGCAGTCAAGTGCTTATATAGTAAAGAATTGTTATTTTATAGTAATTTGGCGTGTTTGTTGTCTAAAATAAATCCATTGGTGAGTTATATTCTTTTTGAGACTTGACAGCTTCGTGTAATACTGTGATGGGGAATAAACGTTTAAAGTGCAAGATAATATTAGTGGCCTTCTAGTGTGAAAGTTCTACTCATTTTAATTTTACTCATTGTGATCCCATCCACGATCCAGTAACTCCTCTGCACACACACACACACACACACACACACACACACACACACCTTCCCTCTTCTCTACTCGTCATCTCAGTATAAATAAGCGTATAACTCTTTCTATGGTTTAATAATGAAATCTATATACTAGGTCAGATTACGTTTGTTGTTATTGTTACAAGTGAAGCTGAATAGTAACAAAAATAAAAAAGATATTCAGTTTGCAACATCACACAGAACTCACTTTTTGTATATTTACTATCATTATTTTTTTTTCTATGTATGTATGGCGTTCCAATTTTTAATCAACGCACGATAGTTCACAGAGATTTACGCATGCGGGATATCTTTTTAATTACAGCAAATTTATGCATCACTGACCATCACTGCTATGCGTGCGGAGCGACTAACAAAACTGTACATGACCTAGCAATTGTTTAACTCTCGAAACATCATACTGCATCGCTAGAAAGGTTGTTTTTTGGGGGAGTATCCACACACACACACACACACACACACACACACACACACACACACACACACACACACAGAGAGAGAGAGAGAGAGAGAGAGAGAGAGAGAGAGAGAGAGAGAGAGAGAGAGAGAGAGAGAGAGAGAGAGAGAGAGAGAGAGAGAGAGTATAATGAAGACATATTAATTGTCAGAAACGCCAAGTAATATGTAAGAGAAAATTAATCTGATTGTTGTTAAAAAAAAAATAATTAATTTTACGGTAAAAAAAATCTCATAATACAACAAGGTTTGTTCTACTTAAACTGCTAGCAGCAGCAGCAGCAGTAGCAGTAGAAGTAGTAGTAGTAGTAGTAGTAGTAGTAGTAGTAGTAGTAGTGGTAGTTGTAATAGTAGTAGTAGTAGTAGTAGTAGTAGCAGCAGCAGTAGTAGTAGTAGCAGTAGTAGCAGCAGTAGTAGTAGTAACAGTAGCTGTAGTAGCAGCAGTAGTAGTAGTAGTGGTGGTGGTGGTGGTGGTGGTGGTGACAGTGGTGGTGGTGGTGGTGGTGGTGGCAGCAGTGGCAGCAGTAGTGGTGGTAGTGGTGGTGGTGGTAGTGGTGGCAGTGGTGGTGGTGCAGCAGCAGCAGCAGCAGTAGTAGTGGTGGTAACAGTGGCAGTGGCAGTAACAGCAGTGGTGGTGGCAGTGCTAAAGTAGTAGTAGCAGTACTAGTAGTAGTAATAGCAGTACTAGTAGTAGTAGTAGCAGTACTAGTAGTTGTAGTAGCAGTAGTAGTAGTAGTTGTAGTAGCAGTACTACTACTACTACTACTAGGTGTAGTAGTATTAGCAGTAGTAGTAGTAGTAGTAGTAGTAGTAGTAGTAGTAGTAGTAGTAGTAGGTGAACAACCATAAGAAGAGGAACTAGAATTTTCACATTTTTCTCTTCCTGAAACAGTCTGCCAATACTTTTCCTTCTCTTGTTTGATTCCTGTACAGAAGCCATACCCGTCCATATATGAAGCACTACTCTCTTATACTGGAAGCTCAACACACTTAATTCTTGTAAAGAGGTTAGAGTTAAAACTTTTTTCTCTTATCTAATCCACTAAAAAACTACCTTAATCATCCACACAGCATTATATAACTCACTAATTTCTATTATTGTTTCAAAAGTTACTGTTCTTGCAATTGATAATAACAACAAAGTAACAACAACTACTACTACTACTGCTTTTGCTAGTATCACTAACACAGCAGAAACTACAACTACAGACGATTATGAAGCACGCCTCGCTGGAGTAATGTTTCCCCTCACCGTTTAAAAAAGAGAGACGCGACTCGAGATGGGCAATAAATCCCTGTAATCCGGGTTGCCTGCTCTCTTGTTGTATCTCAGCGTCGTGTCTGACTTACTCGCCTTCCGGGATTACAGTCGCCACCTGCAGACCTCGCTCGAGACACACTAACGCTATGTAACGTGAGTAATTCCCCGAGGCACCTCCTAGATATGTAGTACGAGACCATTGCTTGGCTCAAGGTATTCTAGGTGGATAGTGCTTCAGTTCCCGTTCAGTACCAATCCTCCCTGGCCTCGTAGAAAGTGAAAGATTGAACCCGAAGATAGTATGCGCTACGCTCATTAAGTAAGTGAGGAGTTTTGGAATCGTGTTTTTTTTTTTTCTTTCTTTTTTTTATGTAGGATGTAACATGTTTCAAGTTCATATTGAATAAATATTTACAGGAAATGGCTTCTCTCTCTCTCTCTCTCTCTCTCTCTCTCTCTCTCTCTCTCTCTCTCTCTCTCTCTTGAACACTATCTACGCGATTGTGAATGTGTAAACACTTTCCGTGAAAAGTGCAATATATCGAACCCAACACTACCTGATCTTGCAAAACACTTTCTGAACATTCTAACAGAAACACTAAGTGCCCATCCAAAATTTTGTGATATTGATAAATAAACAGAAATGTACATAATATCATGCATTAAACCCTAGTCCTTTCCATTTCCATGTATGTAAATATAGAAACCACAATAACAATGTATATATGATTTCTTTCGCAATGTTAAACTGATGAGACTGGCCAAGTGCAAAAACAGTCTCTTTCACATGTATTGTACCATATTACATCTTGTGAATAAAAGTTGAGAATCAGAATCTCTCTCTCTCTCTCTCTCTCTCTCTCTCTCTCTCTCTCTCTCTCTCTCTCTCTCTCTCTCTCTCTCTCTCTCTCTCTCTCTCTCTCTCTCTCTCTCTCTCTCTCTCTCTCTTTAAAGTTTTAACATAACATAAAACTTGCTCGTATACATTTCTTATAGGTTATATAGTGATCTACGTATTCTCACTGTCTTTTCTGGAATGTTGGTGAAAGGAGATGTGTGTGGGAAGAAAAGTATGTTCTATTATTACTGTGTTCTCTCACGCCTGCGATTCGTGGTGTGTTGGCATGTGCACCTAAAAACATAAGAGAATTTTCCAAAAGCTATCAGTCCTACACGTTACGATCCATGCATGAAAGACGCTTACCTAAACAATGTACTTTGTAATAGCTTATTCTATTTGTCACACATAGTAGTCAATTATACCTGATAAATGGCATCCTTTTCACATGCACGAACGCACTTGAGTAAAATATTAAAATGTCATAAAAAAAGGAAGATGTGTTCTGTTTAATACTACTGTGTGTGTGTGTGTGTGTGTGTGTGTGTGTGTGTGTGTGTGTGTGTGTGTGTGTGTGTGTGTGTGTGTGTGTGTGTGTTTGCTGGAGAAAATAAAGAAACATGGAAGACACGAAGAAAAAAAGGCGGGGAAATGGGAGAGGGTGGGGAAGGTATGCGAAAAAGGAAAGCAGGGCCACAGGTGTGCTGCTTCCCACGTGAATAACATAAGAAAATAATAAAAAGACCAGCCAGGGAGAAAAAAAAAAGTGCAATAACCAAGTTTGACAAATGGTCCGTGAAATTCGCCCAGTGTGTGTGTGTGTGTGTGTGTGTGTGTGTGTGTAGTGGAGAGTGTAAAGGCCTTTGAGTTGAGTAGAGCATACGAAACAAGTTTGAATACAGAGTAGGAGAGAGAGAGAGAGAGAGAGAGAGAGAGAGAGAGAGAGAGAGAGAGAGAGAGAGAGAGAGAGAGGCGGGGAAAGATAGAGTGGTGAGAGGTAAAGGATGGAAGGAGAAGTAATGCTGAGTAGTAAATTCTTATTATGCTTCTGTATTGTAGTTGTTTCTTGAAGGAGTCTCTTTGGAATAACAGGATTTGTGAAATGCTCATTAACACGTGGAACTTATAACGTTTTACTTTTTTATTCATATCCTCTCATGTATTTTTTTTTTTATAATCTAACATTATTTTCATTGTAATCTAAAATTACTGCTGCAAAAAACATATATATAATTGTGCTTAAAACTTAACCTAAATTCCGGTCCTGCTCCCTTAACTATTTCTTCCCAAATCTAACACAACATTAGACACCGCTGATGTTAAAAAAAAATCATATCCATGTATTATTTATTTACTAACATTTTCATCGTTTTTCTTTTTCTTTTTTTCTTAAGGGACAGCATTTTTATCACTCGCTCAAATATCAAAAGCGACTCACTTCAAACTCAATAAAATGAACGAAATCCTGCATAAAAGTCAGGACCCGCCGCGTGACGGTACGAGTTTTCTCACGCCATCCGAAAACAGATCAAAGAGACATTGCAAAAAGGAGGGACAAAGAACAAGATCCTCAGTCTGTTAGTTCTCCGTGACGGCCCCGGACGCCTCGCCTCACGCTCCTTCCATTTTTCAGAATAATCATAAAACGTCTTACTTTCCAGGCACCGAAAGAGGCCATTCATCTCATTTATTGGACTCTCTCCTTTTT
>NC_059285.1:8396645-8409145 GCF_017591435.1 Portunus trituberculatus
TCTCTCTCTCTCTCTCTCTCTCTCTCTCTGGCATGTCCTTACTTCCGGAGAGTTTGCGAGTGTGTTGAGCAGCCACCGCTGGTAATATCCTGGAGGGGGCGCTGATGAAGGTGATCGCGCGAGGACTCGATCACAGAGGAGGCACCAGCTTGAGGGGACGACCCACGTCTCCCTCCTTTCCTTTTCCATCCTTCCCTGTCCTTGCTATTCCCATGTTATTCAATACTTTCTTATTTACCTATTCTCTCTCTCTCTCTCTCTCTCTCTCTCTCTCTCTCTCTCTCTCTCTCTCTCTCTCTCTCTCTCTCTCTCTCTCTCTCACCTCCTTTTTCAATAATCTTGTCTTCTAAAAATGGTTGATTTCAGTATTACGTGTTTATAGTAATCTTTCATTTGTTCTAATTTCGCAAATGTAAGTTTCCTTATCTATTATACACCAGTAGAACACCCAAGAAATAAACAATTCTGACATTATAAGACATTTCAACAACCTTCGCATCTTCAGCATATTAAACAGATAGACAAAATAGATACATAAATAAGTAACCGAGTCAATAAATAGATAAGTTAGTAAATAAAAATGTAAAAGCCTCTAGCCGCAACAAAATCCCTTAATTTAAGAAGCTCCACCTCCTTTCAAGACATCAAATGAAGGAAAGATAGCAAAAAAGTACCCATCCTCTCTCACAGATAACTTTCCCCAAACAAGAAGAAAGTGGCCTGAAATAACACAACAAACATTTCCAAACTACTCTCTCTCTCTCTCTCTCTCTCTCTCTCTCTCTCTCTCTCTCTCTCTCTCTCTCTCTCTCTCTCTCTCTCTCTCTCTCTCTCTCTCTCTCTTGGTCGCTCGCTCTCCTGACTGGCCACACTTGAGGTGAAGGAGAATATAAATCAATCTTTATGTCTGTGTGTACGCTTTTATTTAACAGTGATTTCTTTGTCTTTCATTTCTAATCTACATTTTAGCGGATTTTTTTTACTATTATTTTGTTTTCATTTAGATAATTTTCTTTATGAACGCGCTTTTTGATATTTACATTCTTTAATCATATATAATATTTGTCTTTTTTTCATATTTGTAACTTGACCTATCTATATACTCTTCACGTGACATAACTCTCCTTCTTGAGCTCTATTTACATTCGAAATCTTAATGGTGTATCCCCTTCTCCACTTGTTTCTTTTACTCCTTAATGACGCCAATACAGCTCCGTGTTGCGTCCACTCTCATGTTGATGGCGCCAGTCACCACCTTTTCAGCTGTTTCGTTCTTCAGGTAACACTCAAGTAAAAGAAATATAATGAATAATAATTAACGTCAGTAGATTTCAGAAGACCTAACTTCTCACTATTCTGTATCTATCCTTTATATGGAACTGGAAGAATATTATAGTCTTTCGAATCTTTTCCTCTTTTTCATTTATATTTGTGTAAGGGCAAACACTATAAAAAAACATTAAAGGAAAGAGGCCAGTCTACAAAGAAAAGTAAAGAATTATCGGAAAACGGAGGGTAAATAACTTGAAACGTCCCTCTGGTAAGAGTTTAAGTCAAAGGATGGAGGAAATGCAAGCAGGCAGGGAATTCCGAAGTTTACCAGAGAAGGGAATGAAAACTGACAATACTGGTTAACTCGTGCATTCAAGAGAATTACAGACTAGGGGTGACAAAAAAAAAGAAAGTTTGGTACAAGAGAAGGAGAAACATGAAGTTAGCAATATCAGAAAACAGTTAGGGCAAAAATGGTGTTAAAAGATAACAAAAGATTCAATACTGCTGCTATGAGAAAAGGCTGAAGACATTTAGAAGAAAATAGCTGATAAGATGAAATACTTTTGATTCCATCCTGTCTAAAAACTCTATTTAAAACTCCATTTATTCATCTATCACTAAGACACGCTTTTTGACAATCATCCCCTCTCCTTTAATACACCCAACTGCTGACTCACTCACTCCCTCTCTCCTATGAACATTCCTGGATTGTCCATCAACACAAATCTTAACTGGATATCTCGTAAGTCTTCTTAATCAGCATCCATGATTCAGGTGTTCTGTGTCCTCTCCGTCATCTCTTCTCTCACGAATTGTCACTTGCTGCTGGTTCCTTTGTCATGGATCTTGTGTGTGTGTGTGTGTGTGTGTGTGTGTGTGTGTGTGTGTGTGTGTGTGTGTGTGTGTGTGTGTGTGTGTGTGTGTGTGCCTGTGACACTCGGTACCCATTCAATTCCTCGGTGGTCGTCGAGTGACCCTCGGCATCGCAATACTCGCCTGCCTGCCGCCTACACTTTCTTCCTGGTCCTTTCTGAGAGAGAGAGAGAGAGAGAGAGAGAGAGAGAGAGAGAGAGAGAGAGAGAGAGAGAGAGAATAAAGATCATAACTCCTTACTGTTTTTTTACCCTACACATATTTTCCACAACAGAAGTCTAACGTATTTATTTTTACTGTTTACTTGGTTTCGAAACTACAACATCAATAACATGATCAATGACAACAGGAAGAACATTAAAAACAAAAACAATATCAATATCATCAAAAGCAACAACAATAACAACAGCAACAACAACATTAGTAAAAGAGCAGCAACAGCAACAGCAACAACAACAACAACAACAACAACTACAACTACTACAATAAATTTGACCAACAATCAGAACACGGTAAATTTCTTTTCCCTCTACAAAAAATAAAGAAAGAAAGAAATTTCAAAATGTCACAAGTAAATTATGCTGTAGGTCACGAGACTTCAACTTAAAACTCTTGGATACATTTCAGGTGTACACGATAGTCTACTCTCTCTCTCTCTCTCTCTCTCTCTCTCTCTCTCTCTCTCTCTCTCTCTCTCTGACATCCCCTGATTATTATTCTATAAGGACAAAACCTACTCTGTTTTTATAAGTTTCGTTTTTTTTTCGGATTATTTGTGGAAGTTCAGAAGCTGCCAGACAAAGAAGAAGCCAGAAGGAAATTGGTTCTGAGATGGAGTGGTGGATGACAGGAATAGACTCCGTAATTAGGCTGTTAGTGGAGAGTCAATAGGGAGCTTTTAAAAGAAGATTAGACAAAGTTATGGAGAGGGGTGATAGGTGGGTATAGATAGCCACGTGTAGACAGTCTCTTTTTTGCAGTTCACATTATGTTCTTATTCTCTGATAATCTCTAGACTTGGCAATACCTTTTTATTATAGCCTGTGGATTTAGCTAAATTAAAGCCACTGGACCTCTCATGTTCACGAGAAAAAGACGTGGTTTGATCTTAAAATTAATGAGGACACAGTAGCGATAAGAAAATATTTAGTCACGTAAGAAATGTTAAGCTAAATAGACCATTGAAGTACAGAAAGAGAGAGAGAGAGAGAGAGAGAGAGAGAGAGAGAGAGAGAGAGAGAGAGAGAGAGAGAGAGTATCTTTTTTTGAAGGACTAGCGACCGACGGCTTTCAGATTGCACTAAACGAGACGCCTTAATGAGAGCCTGGCGCAGGGATGACCTTCGTTAACCGCGTCGAGTGAGTTGCTTTTATTTTCGTTCCATGTTGAGTCCTTCTGGAGCCTCTCTCTTTTGTGGGTGACTCCCAGCGCCAGGGAGTCACATATTTCAGAGGGGAATTCCTCCGTGTATTTCTTAACATAAAATATTCTATACAATTTATCAAACCTACGACGTAATAGAACTTAAATAAATTGATGTTTTTTTTTTCCTCTCTCAGTATAATAGATGGTGAATTGTAAATGATAAATAAAGCATCTCATTTCCTTTCAGTGTCTTTGAGAGAATTATTTCTTTCTTACTTACTTTTTTCTTGCTTTTTCTTTCTCATAACTAAGAAACTACAATAACAAATATGGTTACAAACACACACACAAGCACACACACACACACACACACACACACACACACACACACACACACACACACACACACACACACTCACAAGGTAGACTAATATGCTGTAAAGACACAACAAGCTTTACTAAAATACATAAAAAAAATCTAACTTACTTTCTTCAACTTTGTAACCTACATCTACGCACAGACTCCCACATGACATTCCTTCCCCTCCACCCCACCCACCAATCCTGGAACTCTTCAATCCCACCACTCCACACACACACACACACACACACACACACACACACACACACACACACACACACACACACACACACACACACACCAGCGAGTGGAGCCTCTCGTAATGGTACTAATGACAGAAAAATCCGCGAACGAGACCTGAAAAATGACTTTGGGATTTGGTTAACTGCTGGGGACGATTGCTCTCTCTCTCTCTCTCTCTCTCTCTCTCTCTCTCTCTCTCTCTCTCTCTCTCTCTCTCTCTCTCTCTTCTTCGTTTCTTCTTCTCTCGCTCGCCCTCTCACTTAGGGCTATGGACAAGGGTTGGGTGCCGCCGTGGCCACCATTAGGCACCGAGGGGCTTGGGTCTGGCGCCACGGTCTCAGTCTGAGCCGCCATGGGGACGTGTATATGAGCGCCGCCCAGCAGACCACTCTACCGTGTCCCGCTTTAGGATAATTTCTTCCTGAAACACGAGATGGTGCTCCCATAGCCCAGGGAAACACGAGGAGGAGAGGGACCAGGAGGATATGGAGGAGGAGGATGGAGTAGGAACAAGAGGATAGGGGAGGAGGGAAAATATCACAGTAAAACGAATAGGAGGAGGAGGACCCCGTAAAGAGAGATAGAGTTCATAATTGTTAGTTTATTCTTGCATAAAACTTGAAAGAAAATTGTTAAAAGAATATTCCTTACGTACATATCTGTATCATTTCCTTATGCTGTTATGTGGCTTATGCTTATCGTGAACTTGTTTGTGTTTGCGAGCATATCCAAAGTCATGGAGGTTCGCGGACACACACACACACACACACACACACACACACACACACACACACACACACACACACACATACAAGACATAATACCCTGCAGACCACGTCACAACACACTCTAACCCTGTCTAGCTGATTACACTTGAGCACATCAATCTCCATTTTGTTTGGTATTCCTCAACCTGCAACAATCTTTCGCCTCTGCAACAAGGCCAGAAATCTCCGAACACCAGGCTCTCTTTCGCAGCTCTCGTAAGTCCAGCCTGCAAGGTGGAGTGAAGGTGCCTGGTGAAAGACAAACTAATCCTCGCCACCCGTGATGCTCATCTCTTCCTCCTGAGGTGTAAATCCTCTCCTGGGCGTCAGTAATCTCCAGCTCCAGAAGGGGAGCCTCACATCCCGACAACCCCTCGAAGATGCTTGCCAGTCCAGCGGAGTTTCTCTCGCAGCTGTCCGCCAGCCAGGCATTCTCCCTCGTCTTGGCTCCTTTCCTTTATCTTCACCTTGCACTGCTACATCGCCGCGCGGTTAGTGCAGATCTGTGTTTTGGAAAGCGGCAGACTATAAAAGTTGTTTTCTTAAGTGCAACCCGGTTAACTGGAAGAGTACACTAAACTCGCTTTAATTTTAAGCACACATTCTCGTCCCTTCCTATCCATATACTCGTAGTGTCCGGCGATTAGGTAAGTACTCTTCTCTCAATCTGTTTGTAATAACAATGATAGCAATAACAATAACATTAATAATAATAATAATAATAATAATAAAATAATAATAATAATAATAATAATAATAATAATAATAATAATAATAATAATAATAGTATTGATAATGATAATAATGATAATAATAATAATAATAATAATAATAATAATAATAATAATAATAATAATAATAATAATAATAATAATAATAATAATAATAATAATAATAATAATAATAATAATAATAATAATAATAATAATAATAATAATAATAATAATAATAATAATAATAATAATAATAATAATAATAATAATAATAATAATAATAATAATAATAATAATAATAATAATAATAATAATAATAATAATAATAATAATAATAATAATAATAATAATAATAATAATAATAATAATAATAATAATAACAATATACCAATAATTAAACAGTAATGATATACTTATGACACACGAAGCTCTATTAACTGAACTAAGAAAAAGCACACTTAGTCTATCACCGACACTGACATTGCTCTGAGCGGTCCCTTGGGAGTGTCAGCAGTGAGGTGCATTCCAGTGAGGGTCAGTCGCGGGGAAGTACAAGGGAAGACGGAGGTAAGCGATGCTCGGTAAAGCAAACACGCGCGAGGGATGCGGTTCGGCATGGCGACTGATAGCGGTTAATCTGAGCTGACAGGAGCTGCCTGAGCAGGAAGGAGAGGCACATCTCACGACCTTGACTCTGGCATCGTGTTTGGATTAGCGTGGTCCCGGCTGATCCTCGACGGATCCCGTGAGACCACCTGCCGCTTCCCATCACCTACCCTGACCGCCTTACGCCGGCACGCCACCCAGCGTTACGCCCAATCCCTGGCTTGCACGTTAAGGCTTTATGAGCTTTCCTCCGTGCTTCATGTCTTATAGAAGAAGAAAAATTGTTTTATTTGGTTTGCAGAATGAGGGTGATGAGCTCAACCAAGTTTTTTTTCATCCATCATCTAAATTTCACTTCATCCTTTTATCCGAATTTTTTTTACTAAGATTCATGCAAAAAAAATAATAATCTATAAAACGAATCCTCATTGAAGCCAACATAAAGTATCAATCATAACACACACTGTTATAAAAGAGTTCTCATCCATTATTGAAACTTCCTAAGCCAAGAAAATCAGTGAAGTTCCGTCGGTACAGCAAACAAAAGTAACAGAGAATCAGAGACGCAGACATCCGGATTCTTATTTCATCAATACTAAGACGCTCCACTCCGTTAGTGCAGTGTTTCTATTTGCTCACTACTTACACGATGTCTCTCCGGGCGGCGTGCGATCCTCCGTCTGTAGGAATGGCTAAAAACACAACAATCTAGCATAGTATCACAACTGCAAGGAAAAATAAAAGTCAAAAGGAAATTCCACAAAGCAATTTGGAAGCAGAATAATGACAATGTTTGCACAGTACCGTGAACAGTCCGTACTTTAACGCTTTCTTTGGATTGATAGAGGAATGGATGTCAATTTAGATCAGTTATACTTGTAATACGAACATCCTTCAGACAGCATGCACCTCGAGCAGAGGAGAGAGGCAATGGAAAAATACAATTGAATACAATGAAAATTTTGCAATCGTCCCTTAAGTTCACTTTTCGTCAGTCTTTAACATACGGAATCCTCCTCAATCACAGACGTGTAAGATTCATTGCGGCTGTGGCTGATATTCCGCTTTTTATGATAAAAGTGCTGTATCGAATATGAGTGAATTATGAATATTACATAGATGGGATTAATTAAGATCCTGCATCTCTCTCTCTCTCTCTCTCTCTCTCTCTCTCTCTCTCTCTCTCTCTCTCTCTCTCTCTCTCTCTCTCTCTCTCTCTCTCTCTCTCTCTCTCTCTCTCTCTCTCTCTCTCTCTCTCTCTCTCTCTTCTCTCTCTCTCTCTCTCTCTCTCTCTCTCTCTCTCTCTCTCTCTCTCTCTCTCTCTCTCTCTCTCTCTCTCTCTCTCTCTCTCTCTCTCTCTCTCTCTCTCTCCGGAGGTAAACTTTTTTTAATGCATTAAATATACTTTTCAAACATCACCTCACTGTGCTCAACAGGCAGAGCGTCGTCTCACAAGTCTCACACGATAATCTCAAACACATGATTTTCGTTTTCTCCAACATTTTTAATTCCTGAGTCCACAAGCACAGCCCAGCGTCGCGAAATCTCGGAATCCGCGATATTCTCGCCATCCAGTGAAAAGTTCTTTATACGGAGTGACGTAACCTTCATTCTTTTTCGTTTATAATGCATTCAAAATTAACAAAGCAGTTCAGGTTTATTCTCAGCAACATAATGAGATTCCTAATAATAAACATATTTTCGAATAAAATTTATGGCATTTAAGTTTGATTTTTAGATTTGATGAAAAATTATAAATAAACTCGTTTTCTGTTAAATGAAATTAAATAATGAAACGAAACTCTGTAAAACGTGCACGATATATGGTCAAAAACATCTTGATAAGAGGGATATCAATATCATAGTGCATTTTCGTGTTAAAAAGCTGCAGCTACACACACAATGAAAAAGGCTAGCGGTATTACAAAGTTGTGGAAATGTTTGGGTTTGTTTTGCTGAGTTTGAAAGGCGGTGTTAATCTTATCACAGTGCCTGTTTGTGGTATTCGATAAAAAGCTGAAGGAGAGACGATTCATACAGATAACAGCGCCCATGTTTTTGTGCTATCCATCAAAAGATTTAGCTCACAAGTCTACCAGTATGAAACTCTCTGCGAGTGTATTCCCCCAATACTGACATGTGAAGAGAATACTAAAAATGTAACTTTTCGCTTTCTATATTCTTAAATGTCATGAGGTTTTCAGTATGCAGCGCGAGTTCAAGCTTAATATCATATACTGTTTCAAAATCTTTGGTATACGCGCACTACAGAACACACGGCCGGCACTCATAACAGCACCGCGGGACAATGTTTTGCATGTGAGTGTGAGTGTCGATCTGTCTGCCGGCACTTAACAGTGATAGCAAATGTTGACTTGCCTTCCCTTCCATTCTGCGCGTCACCAACAGTCCGCGTATCAATGGCTGGAGCCAGATGTCGATTATGACTTCAAAATACAAACATCATAATTTTTTAATGTATTTTTTCCTCTTTGTTCTCGATACTTCATACGTACTACAATATATGTATGGGCGTGCTATATATGTACTACATCAGGTCAGATTTCTCCGCCTCACATGCCTCTGATATAAACGCTAATTATCCCTCTCAGCGTGTTCATAATTGGCAGCTTAGCTGGCAATCCCGCGTCTGTAAGTTTTAATGAGAACAGCCGTAGTGGCGCGGCGCCATCACTCTTCACGCGGGGAACAAACGGGCTAATTACACCGACGCCAATTTATATTTCTCGGTAATTACAACAAATGATGAGACTCGCACATGCATCCTTCTTATGTGCGTGTGCGCCTACCTCCACTAATTCACTTAATACCTCAAGATTTGCTGCGAAATAAAAACGCATGTATACCTCAAGTCTGCATGTATATAATTCTTGCCCAGACGTGTATTTTATGGACTTCATACCTTCAAAATTCGTGTAAAACTATGGAAGCCTACAATGATTAAAGAAATCCTTCTAACTCCAGCTCCAAACGTTTGCTGATTTTGTTGTCATGTTAACACACTAAGAAATATATATTTTTTTTTTCAGTGAATTATTAAAACAAGTGTAAAATATGGTGTTATAACCATTAATTGATTACATGTTAGGATAAAGTGAATAAAAAAGAAGTATCTGAAAGAAAATCTATAAAAACAAATGTTCATCAACATATAAAGATAAGATAACATGCAAACTTTAATGGAAACTTTGAATACACAGCTGTAAGACTAATATTTATAGAGGAAACCAATTGAGATCCTGGCCACATTACGAGGCTCAGTAACAAAACAATCAACAGCTAAGAATAAGAAAAAAATGAAAAAAAAACTTAATGGCGCTTGAAAAGAATTACCCCATCCTTCGGTCACTGATTCACTCACGTTAATGCTGCGCCATGATTTATGGATGATATAATCATTTTTGCAGTGCACCTCTTTCATCCCGTTGTGCGTCTCTAAAGGCTAAGCAGGGGCATGGGACGCTGCCTGCGACTGCATATTAAAGAAGAGGGAGTGTAGAGAGAAGCTGAGGGTGAGTGGGACAGGTGGCGAAACTGGTGGTGGCCGAGGCGGGGCGGGGCAAAGCTGCTGGGAGGAGTTTCGAAGAGATGAAAACTGGAGAAGAGGTGGGAGGAGTCGACCCGGGTGAGGGCGGGCGGGAGGGAGTGGTGCAGCAAGGGAGTGGCAGCGGGCAGTCAGTAGGTGGACGGGCGCCGGGTGAGACGTATCGCCGACCCGCGCCTTGGACGGGCCAGCACGAGCCTGTCTCTCAGCCCTGCCTCCCGCTGCCGCCCCGTGCACTCCCGACACTCCCGGGGAATACACGCGACTCACACCCTGATGGCACCGCAGTGAATGACACGCCATACAAAATGTCGAAATGAATAGTGGCGATAAGTACATTCATTTCGTCACTACTAATCATTAATACACTTTTTACTGAAGGATTTTTTTTTTTTTCATCTCGCAGTTTAAAGGAAAATTCGTAGTGACAGTTAGCATTTTTTGACGTAGTATTATGAGATATAGTCACTGAACACGAAACCAAACTAGAGAAAATAAAAGACTCATGGAGGCGACTCACAGGACTCAGCAAGGCCTCATCAGACTGACAACCGAGCGGGGAGGGAGTGTGAGGCGGTGAGTGCGTTTGACACGGGACTGGGGAAGGGTCATCAGGAGGGGCGTGGTGTGGGGTCCTGTGAGGGGGGAGGGGAGCTGAGACCCCCTACCTCCCCTATTCATCGAGGGAGAAGAAAGATCCTGCGAGGGTTACCTGGTTTCCCTCCCACGTGTTTCCCAGAATCCCTCCCCGCCAGCCAGGTAAGTTGAGTGTTTTCTTTTTTTTTTCAGTGCGTGCAAACAAAGGTAATTGGGGCTGTTTGGTTTCTTCTCATGAGATTAGGTTGTTTTATTTAGCAATCCAATCTGCAAAGTGAATAACACACACACACACACACACACACACACACACACACACACACACACACACACACACACACACACACACACACACACACACACACACACAAACAAACACACACACACACACACACACACACACACACACACAGACATATACATAATCCTATTCTCTGTCCATTTCATACACTATAAATTCAACATTTTTCTCTATCTTTTTTGTGCGGCTTCATTGTGTCTCTCTTTTATACAACATTCACTTTTGTTATTATATTTACCTCTCTGGAATTTGAGGCACATTTGATACATGTCTGATTCTGCTTTCCAGCTCTTTACTGAACCAACTACAGTTAAAACACACAAAGCCTTTCGGCAAATTGAGAGAGTTCTTCATTACATCCTTCTCCTCCTCCTCCTCCTCCTCCTCCTCCTCCTCCTCCTCCTCCTCCTCCTCCTCCTCTTCCTCTTCCACCTCCTCCCAATGAAATAAAACAAAAATACAATGCACCGCGAGGCAAGATGAAAATAAACCTCAACAACTGCATACTTCCACGTTACCTAATGGCATCTCATCAATAAAAACCAAGGGCATAATAACATACACTTCCGTAACCTTGTGCTGTGCCTCGCGTCGTCCTGTGATTATGACAGATCACGGAAGACAGGACGAACGTTGTGCAGAATTGCTGTATATATGTGGACATATTTAATAATGATCCGGATTTATACTCTCTCTCTCTCTCTCTCTCTCTCTCTCTCTCTCTCTCTCTCTCTCACGTCCCTTCGCTTTCCACGCACACACAGACCTCGACACACGCCCCTTTCCCCCGTCAGAACACTCCACTCACAGAGAATAAGAGTCGTTTCTTCGTGTCTCCTAAAATCACGGTTATTTTTTGGAGTGGTTCCCGTGACTTACGCATGGCACGCACGGCCACACTCGCAAGGGCACGCACGCACAGAGGACCACGCACGAACGGCCACGTACAGACAGGAACCAGAGGTGAATTCCTGATGGAACGACTAAAGGGAAACTTGCTACTCGATTGTCAAATAATTTTCTTCCCCACACCATTAAAGTTCTTATTACTGTCACTACTGCTAATACTGAACGTCGTTTTCTCTACCACAAAATGCAGTACTAGGATTTTCTATGCGTCAGGGTGAGTAACTGACTCTTGTTGTGGTGAGGCTCTTCACAATATACTTACTGTCATTGCATAAGCGGGTGGTGGAGAGCCAGGCATCTAAGTGTCTGTTTACTGGACGCAAGATTATGGCAAACGTGACTTTAGTGGACTGCGCCCTGTTATGACGGCTCAGGGGTGGCAGGGAAAATAAATAAACGTCTTGTGTGTCTTGAAAAATGCTGTTTATGAGATTTGTTTCATCAGCTCTCCCCGTAACGCAATGCCTCAATGGCTTGTTGTGGATGCAGAGACTGACCTCGTTAGGATAAGTGAAAGTCTTGATGTGTACGAAAGAGACCGTGGCCGTGTGGATGTGAGGAGTGACGAAGACTGCAGACACCGCCACGTGTAGGCCTAATGGCGTCTTGCAGTTTCCCTTTTACCTGAATTCTTGTTTTCTCAATGCTACACGGAGTTTTGTCGTAGCCTGGTGTTCGTTTACGATTAATTTAATGAAGGTAATCTTATCGAATGAGTTATTGTCATCTTCAGGATTTGATAAATTTGCACATGTGAGCTCGGTGTGAATTCATAAAATTATTGCCAAAAGAGTTATGTTGATGATGTTGTTGTTATCATTGCTGTTGTTGTTGCTGTTGTTGTTGTTGTTTCTATTGCTGTTGTTATATATTGATGAAAAATCGGAGCAGGTTGTGATAGTAGTAGCAGTGGCAGTAGTAGTA
>NC_059285.1:8411645-8431645 GCF_017591435.1 Portunus trituberculatus
TGCTCCGATCTCTACTTTCTCCACGCAGTACAATTTCTCTAACGGATTCTCCTCGAAAAAAGGTAAATCAGATTTCAACTTTAGGGGAAAAAATAGGTTTCATTCTTTCAACTTTTTGTCCCCGGAATTACTCAATTAAAATACCTGGCAAGGCAGAGAGTTATGATTGAAGTAAGAAAGAGAGAGAGAGAGAGAGAGAGAGAGAGAGAGAGAGAGAGAGAGAGAGAGAGAGAGAGAGAGAGAGAGAGAGAGAGAGAGAGAGAGAGAGAGAGAGAGAGAGAGAGAGAGAGAGAGAGAGAGAGAGAGAGAGAGAGAGAGAGAGAGAGAGAGAGAGAGAGAGAGAGCATTTTTTGCTTGTAAAAAATTGCTAACATTTCTTCTTTATTAGTGCTGAAGGTGATAAAAAAGTAATTATTGTTTTTGTTGTTGTTGTTGTTGTTCTAGATATTGCTGCTGTTACTTTTATCATTATGGTTATTACACAATTATTATTACATAATAATAATAATAATGGTAATGATAATAATTATTACTATAAATAATTATTATTATTCTTATTATTACTATTATTATTATTATTATTATCATTATTATTATTATTATCATTATTATTATTATTATTATTATTATTATTATTATTATTTTCGTTATCATTATTATTATTATTATTATTATTATTATTATTATTATTATTATTATTATTATTATAACTTATTATTTTCATTACCGTTGATATCATTATTATGGTTATTACTATTTGTATTATTATTATTACTATCACCATCACCATCATCATCATTATCATCATCATTATCATTACATCGTTGTTGTACGCTTTACACAACAGGACACAACTTCTAACCTTACTTTTTTTTTCATTAACGTTTCGTATTTTTTTCTCTTTCTCTTTCTCTTTCAAAGAGCTTTCGTGTCTTCTTCCTTTCTTTAATTTTCTTTTAACATTTTGGTTTCATTTTCTTCTCCCACTCTTGATTTTCCGTGGCAACAATTCAGTCATTTGTACTTCTGTGGCCTTCATGCGGTTTGAATATTAATGAATATTTGTTATGGGTTTCTCGGATCTCCCCACGCGTGTGATCTCCGTCCCTCTCACGCGCGTCATCGAATGAGTGATCTCTTGATGCTTTTGTGGCTCCTCGCATTGATCGGCAGGCGACACATCAAAGCTAAACTCTGGAACCCATTTGCCACTACTTGTTAATTTTCTTCCTGGCTTCCTCGATACCTTCAACTCTGTCGCACAAGGAAATATTTTTGACTCTGTGTGCAGAGGAACTAATGCGTGATGTGCAGGTCCGTATTTTTTTCATGTTTTGGACTCTCTAGGGGCAGAGATGAGTAGTGGGGTTCTCTTAGCTGTTTCTCGTATTGGTGGTTCAGAATCTTTATCAAACAATCACAAGAATCATGAAATACATACTCGAAAATTTAAATAACCTCAACTACAGCCGATCAAAAGGAGTCAGTCAACATAAGACCCTAAAGTGTTTTATAATAAGGTCTTGTGTCGTTTCTTCTTTCTTGCCGTGTTTTTTTCACTCGACCAAGATTCGAAATGTCAGGAATCTAGACTGTAACTGAGAAATATATCAGATCATTTTCATCCCCGTCAATTTAAGGATATTTTGGTGGAATCAAATGATGCGTGCTAGGGTAAAGATATGAACTTGAGATTGTGAAGGATATTGGTTTCTTCTCTTTTTTATTCTAGTTGTACGAATGGCTTGGCGGACACCACACGCGATGTAACGTTCTTGACATATTGTGATTTGGATTCAGTATTTTCTTTTTGGTTAATTTAGGAAGTGAAAATTACATGTTAGTGAAAACATCTTAAAAACACACACACACACACACACACACACACACACACACACACACTCTCTCTCTCTCTCTCTCTCTCTCTCTCTCTCTCTCTCTCTCTCTCTCTCTCTCTCTCTCTCTCTCCAAACAAATTAAATACTTTCCACAAAAAAAGACAGTTTAGAAAATTTACTTACGAGAGGAGCAAGAGTTAATATTTATTCCTCTATTAACTACTACCTTCCATTTTCTTTCTATATATTACGTTTCTTTTCACTTCACCATTTTCCAACCACAAGAGAGGCGACAAATAACTAAGTAAAAAAGTATTCTAGCTTTCTATTCCATTCTCGTCCTACAATTACATGAGAAAAACTGTAATAACTAATATAGAAACAATAACATCACCGTCACCACCACCACCACTACCATCAACACCACGTTCTGCTTCACGAGACAACGAGAGACGAACCCCAGAACCCTTACACTCCTCGTTTACCTCCTTTCTTCCCCACCACAACACTTTTTTCCCTCTCTCCTTCCTCCTCTAGTATTTCTTGCTGTGGGCGGGCTGAGGTGAAGCGAGGCGAGGTGGGGCGAGGCCAGGTGAAGGGACGGGAGGGAAGGAAAGGGGGGAGAGAGGGGTAGTTAGGGGGCCGCAGGTGCGCTCCACGGCAAGCTTATTCAAAACACTGCTCATACTGAAACCCACGCGGCTGAATGTGTTCATTGTGGATCAGTAAATTACCTCATTCCTGGTCCTGCAGGGCTCATTACACACTGATTCCCCCGGAGAGTTTATCCTTAATGACTTGCGCTGCTTAAGATTCTCCTAGGCGACTTTTTTTTCTTTTTTTTTTTTGTAGTGGTATTTTTTTTTTTTTTTAGTCGGGGTGAGGGTGGAGATATGAGATTTTACTGCTTTGTCTCTCTCTCTCTCTCTCTCTCTCTCTCTCTCTCTCTCTCTCTCTCTCTCTCTCTCTCTCTCTCTCTCTCTCTCTCTCTCTCTCTCTCTCTCTCTCTCTCTCTCTCTCTCTCTCTAGAAGTATATTGATACAAAAGTATATTGGTAGGCATATCAAAAAAAAATATATTGGTAGGCATATCAAAACTGCAAGAGAGAGAGAGAGAGAGAGAGAGAGAGAGAGAGAGAGAGAGACGCACAAACACACAGACACACAGGCAGAGAGGCAAAGAAGGGAGGAAGGAAAGAGGACAGACGTTTCTAAAGTTTACTCGTACAAATGGCTGACGGCTCAGTGGTGGTGGTAGTGGTGGTAGTGGTGGTGGTGCTGCCGCCACATCCCAGCCTCTCTTCTTCCTGCATAACTGGTGTGGAAAACGACACAAACAACCCGAAAACTAATTACCTCCCTGAGCAAGACGATATTACTACTTTTTTTTTCGCAAGATTTATGATGCCTCGACGCTCAAGAACAACCGTGGTCTCAAGTTGAAAGCGTGCACACACACACACACACACACACACACACACACACACACACACACACACACACACACACACACAAGGAAGTGAAGAAGAGTACAATACACAAGCTTACGTCTCCCCTCAACCACAAGGTAAATAATACAAGGTTTCCTCAGTTGTGGTGTCTCTTGAGAGCTGTACCGTGCTCCGAAGTTATATGGAAATAGAAATACAATATGAAGTAAAACTAGAATTATGCAAGATTTAGTAGAGGGAGGCCTTCAAAGCTGCTTATGGCGTAGTATGTGTGCTAGGGCGAGGACATGGAAGAACTGTACAAACATTAACCCCCTTCAGTACTGGGAAACAATTCTACTATACGAGTTTTTGTTATGGTTAGACAATTTTATTTGTATCAGGAAGGGTCTATGGAGGTCAGATTAATGCACAGAGTCTTCATCATTTTAATTCCCAAATAAGTTTCTGAAGCTATATGAAATCGCCAAATAGTATGTAGAATAAATATGAAAAACTTGTCATAGGACTGACGTGGTTGATTTAAGTAAATTCCGAAGAACACACAGACTTAACAGCGGCGGTTCTTTACACACACTGCAGGGTACAAGGCACTTCACCCACGCTCAGGAAAATGTCGGAACTCGCTATGTTATTCGGAACAATACTATTCTATGACTATCATTAAAAGCACCACAATACCATACAGGCTTTGGAACGTTGTGCTTTATTTTTTTTCATTAAAAGTCTGAAAAGTACAACACAATTTTTATAATGTTCTTATAACCATATCTTTTTTTTTTTTTTGCCGGATATCAGTCCTTTTACACTTATTAGAAAAATATTGAATTAAGGATAAGTGAGCATTTACTCCTTTTCCTCCTCCTTCTAATCCTCCTCCTCCTCCTCCTCCTCCTCCTCCTCCTTCTTCTCCTTCTTCTCCTCCTCCTCCTCCTCCTCCTCCTCCTCCTCCTCCTCCTCCTCCTCCTCCTCTCCCTCCACATACAAACCTCCAAAACAAATAAAATCACTATAGTCTCTAATGACTATATACAAATACCAAGAAAATCTATAAATCTAAACTATTAATGAAGGTATTAATATAGTGCATCAATTTCACAACGATATCATTATCCTTTTTTATCCATTCGGCACCGATCAATAGAAAATAATGGATAGCACTTACATTACAACCACTCTGGAGGGTTGCATGGTGGAACACTCACTCCTCCACACCTGTGACGAGAGCAAGGAATTCCACTCCACACTCTCCACACACACACACACACACACACACACACACACACACACACACACACACACACACACACACACACACACACACACACACACACACACTTAACAATAGTGCAGGATGAATGACAACACTACCACTACTCAGATACACTTTTCTCAGACACACTATTATTGCCGCCGCTGCTTCACCCTCCAAGCATCGTAACTCTCGCTAAGTGACGCTAGTGTGTGCTGAAGGAGACGAAAAAAATAAACGAACATACGAACACTGACGGAACGCATGTATCAAGGCAGGCACAGGTGAGGGACAGGTGAGGGACAGGTAGAGAAAAGAAAGTAAGCGAAGAGCGTCGACGAGCGTGTGAATCTGCTGGGAACTTGTTGTGCTTTGTTTATGAGTGGGTCGAGTCTGGCTTCCAGTATAGCAGTGTGATTTATGCATGATTTATCAGTGTCCTAACCTTCAATTTGAGCGTCGGTGAGTCAGCGGGGCCCTGCAAACACCGGTGATGTGCGAGGTCGTTTATCGGTGCAAGGGGAAGGCGCAAGAAAAGGTCTGAAAGTGGCAGCCAACCATCATGTTCCGTAAATAGTACTCATAAATAGCGAGACACGTGACGGATCGCCCAAGAAATGGCTGGAAATCATTAGGGTAAACAGATATCAATGTGTATGGCTCGTGTGTATGTGTGTATGGCTCACGTTGTCCAGTGTTTATGCATAAGGGATAAATGATTTATTTTCCTTCGTTCCTTCTTCTTTATGTTACACATGCACGTGTGAGAACCGTTAGCTTTAGTCTAAAATAATGAAAATTTCGCAAGTATCCTTTATAGAAATTCCACACACAACAATAGCAAAAACTAAAATGATAAAAACTCTTATTTCAACAACAACAACAACAACAACAACAATTACTACTACTACTACTACTACTACTACTACTACTACTACTACTACTACTACTACTACTCTATCACTACTACTATTACTACAATTATTATTACTATTACTACTACTACTACACCTACCGCGATATTTTGCATCCAGGCGTGTACCAGCACCGTAATATTACACCTCCCATATACAGTTCCTTTTTCCCTGCCATATATGATCACTGAACCGGCATAAACTACTCGCATTTTCTTCCTTTAGGTTTTATATCTCACGTTAAGAGATAGGGAACCGTAACACCGTGGATTAGTAACTAGCGTACCATATCATATATTTTTTTTCGGTTGCCTTCTGTAATCTTTAAGGGGAAAGGGGCACAGGAGCTTAGTTAGTCTTATTACGTGTTCCTTTCTTTCTTCCATAACGCTGCCCACACAGTCGCCTTGCCGGGGAGGGAGGGATCAGAGGAGGAATGACACGCGATAATAATGACACGGTGTACTTGCCGTGAATGTTACGAAATAAAGACTACAGAAAACGAGGAGTCAAAAGGAATTATAAGGCATGTGTGAAAAGAGGGAAGGAGAATTGGACACACACACACACACACACACACACACAAGCACGCATAACATACCTACAACACCCAGCGTCTTCGATCTTTCTAAACCCTGTCAATTTCTTCTAACTACAGTCACCTTCAACTCAGCTTCACCACATTTTGTCACCCCTTGTTACTCGTCGTTTTCCAATCACCAGCACTTGCACCAATCCCTTCTTCTCGTCCCTTCTTACCTGGCGGCCTGGTGACTCAAGGTATGAACATTCTTATCAACCCGAGGGAAGAAGTCAGGTTCAAGTCAGGGCCGCCATATACGCCGCGACAAAACGCCACTCCTGTAAGTCATCTGATAACCCACTACGTACAATGAGGCGGAACAACCAGCACGCGGTATGTATCCGTTTCCAATACATGGTCGTGCAAACACCCCGATAACACTTAGCGCCACAAAAACAACCACGCTACCGTAAGTGGGACTTAGCAATTACAGGGTGCTAAGCTGCGGGCCGGGACCAAAACAAAGATAATCCGCGTGTGTCACAACGATTATTTGTCACGCGTGTCAATAGGAGTCGTGGCTGATTGGCTGACTGGCTGGTTTGTTCATTGGCTGGTTGGTTGATTGGGTGTTTGGGTTGTTTAATTACCTGGTTGAATGGCTGATTGACCAGGTAATTCGATTCCTGGTTGGTTGAATGACTGAGTGGAAAGACCGCTGACAAGTTGAATAGATAGTGAAGAGTGAAGATTCAATGGTTGATTGAATGCCTGCCTGACTGATTAAACGTTTGGCTGATTAATTGGATGGTCGACCGACTTGCCAAATCATTGACTGATTGATACGATGCGTTCTTGGATTGACTTACTGATTTCGTGAATGAATGATTGATTGATAAACAAACAGAGTTACTGATTAATTGGTTGATAATCTACCTGCTTGTATGGCTGACCTCAAATGTACCTGACAACAACTGGAAACGAAAAGTCAGAAGTCTGCCTGGAAGACTAGGTGTTGGCTGGCTGGCTGAATTCATTCCCCATGGAAAGCCATTCAAAATTTAATACCAATCGAGTAAGAATTGAATATGGCTTCACACAGGCAAGATCTGACTGACTGACAGGCTGGGTGACTACGAGGAACTACGTGGCAAAATCGCTTACTGTTCAGCAAGAAAACCCACGAATAAACATAAAAAGAAGACAACGTGGGAATTAGATAGCAAGACGACTGGAAGATCAAACTGGCTGACTGGCTGACTGATTGGGTGGCTGACTGGTTGATTGGCTGATTGGCTGGGCAAGGTGGAGAACAATGAAGGATTGACTCTAACATGGGTGGTGGCGGTAGCGGTGCTGGCAGAAGTGGTGTTCATGTTGGAGAAATGGTGGTGAGGTGGAGGTGTAGCGGTGGTCGACACTTAGACAACACGCAAGGTGCCGCCCACTCTTCCCGAGGGACGTGGTTATGATGTGTCCGCTGGGAAGGAGGATTGGAGCAAGGGAGGGAGGAGGAACAATGTGACCACCGCCACCATGACCTACCACCATCACTTCCACCACCATCACCACCACCAACACCACCGTCATCCGCAGGTCCTATGAGTAATGTTTGAATGTGTGTGTGTGTCTGTGTGTGTGTGTGTGTGTGTGTGTGTGTGTGTGTGTGTGTGTGTGTGTGTGTGTGGGTATAGTTTTGGCATTCTTTGTTCGATTCAATCACAAATATTCTTTATTCATCTGTGTTCATTCGACAGTAATGAAATGGTAATACTGGCACTAAAATAACAACAACAACAACAACAACAATGGAATAATTTACTACTACTGCTATTACTACTACTACTACTACTACTACTACACTAAATATTACTAAGCAATACGTACATCACTACAAAACAAGAACGACCGAACATTACCGAAAACGTCGTCACCATTCCCACAATTTATCGTTTCCTCGGCATCTACGAAACTAAGAATTTCGGAAAAATTGGAGGCTGGACATCCCGGAGGAAGATAAACTTTTATATGAAGAGGAACATGGCGGAAAGTGCGGGACGCTGACCAAGAATAAAATAATTAATTTCAAAACATAATCTCCAAAAAACTTCTAAACAGGAAAATGGCAATGCAAGTGAAAAATGGTAGATTGGGAAATGGCAGGACTGGAAAATTGGTTCGGCAGAAAATCAGGAGGAAAAGAGATTTAAATTTCACATTCTACTTTTTATTTAGGAAAGGATTATTAATTACCTTACCTATTTATCTGCTTCACTCTCTCTCTCTCTCTCTCTCTCTCTCTCTCTCTCTCTCTCTCTCTCTCTCTCTCTCTCTCTCTCTCTCTCTCTCTCTCTCTCTCTCTCTCTCTCTCTCTCTCTCTCTCTCTCTCTCTCTCTCTCTCTCTCTCTCTCTCTCTCTCTCTCTCTCTCTCTCTCTCTCTCTCTCTCTCTCTCTCTCTCTCTCTCTCTCTCTCTCTCTCTCTCTCTCTCTCTCTCTCTCTCTCTCTCTCTCTCCTTCCTGGAAAGTGATCCACGTCCGCTGTTCTTAGTCAGACTGAGGCTTGGCAGAATCCCAGAATTTTGCTTTTTTCTCATATGCTTAAAACTTTTCATCGGGTCCCAAAGTGGTGCCGAGGGATAAGGAATCAGCCCCCTGTTGGTCTTTTGCTTCCTGTGTGCTGTGGGTGCTTAGCGAAGGTGCAGCCCTTGGAACAAAGCCCATAGGTAACTCCTTTATTCAGCGTTATGGTGGCGAATAGCATTATGGGTAAGGGTATAGAGAAAATAGGTGTTTCTGAGGGTGATGGACAGAGAGAGAGAGAGAGAGAGAGAGAGAGAGAGAGAGAGAGAGAGAGAGAGAGAGAGAGAGAGAGAGAGAGAGAGAGAGACAGAGAGAGAGAGAGAAAAGTAAAAAATTGTGGATGAACTTATCTTGATCATGAGAAAATGTGAGGAAAAGGAAAGATTGAGAGCTGTTGGATTCTCTCTCTCTCTCTCTCTCTCTCTCTCTCTCTCTCTCTCTCTCTCTCTCTCTCTCTCTCTCTCTCTCTCTCTCTCTCTCTCTCCCGTCATAGAGTTGACGTTACGTTTGGTTTAAAGGTCACCCAGCTCGATGAGACGGACGCCACTCTTACCAACGCAGCTCTGGAGATTACACTTCCATTTCCAGGAGATCTGAATCCACTGAGAAAAATCCATTCATGTGCTTTAACTATTTATTTGTTTACTCCCCCACCATCCGTGTGTGCCTCAGTCTCAGCATAGTTGTCAATCACACAGTAGGGACATAGGAGTTTTGCCCTTACCCTGTTGTCGCTCGTGTTGTTCTACTTTGTTAATTTTCTCTCTTGTTTAAAGGTTATGGTAATAGGTTATTGAAATGTGCTGTGGTTTCCTGCTTAGTACGTGATTGGCGTTTTACTCAGTCGGAAATATCATTCGTTGGTTTGATAATGCATGTAACTCTACACTGACTGATAATAATGTGGGTAGAGAGAGAGAGAGAGAGAGAGAGAGAGAGAGAGAGAGAGAGAGAGAGAGAGAGAGAGAGAGAGAGAGAAACACGAATGATTAGCCACAAAAACGTGAAACTACAAAACAACGGGTAAAGAGAGAGAGAGAGAGAGAGAGAGAGAGAGAGAGAGAGAGAGAATGGTGAGTGTCGCCGCCTTCACCGCTCCGCTCAAGGATGCTACCATGCACAGGAGTCGAGCGAAGCCCAATCCGATTAGGAAGCCGCGACTGCCTCCCAGAGCAGCCCATATGGCGCGGCGGGAAGCGGTCCGCCCTCAAAGCCTATTAGTTACCAATGCGCAGTTTGATGGCGGAGGCGAAGGCAGTAGTTATGATGGTGGTGGCGGTTGTGGTGGGATTTCCAATGGTGTTACTCTCTCTCTCTCTCTCTCTCTCTCTCTCTCTCTCAGGCAAAATGTGCACGAGAAAAAATAGAGATATTGCTAAAAATGCGAGGATCGAGGAATAGAATTGAAATAAAATACAGCATAAAATCTCGTATGACTTAAAAGAATCCACGAGAAATTTGTGGAAGTTCCCAAAAATGAAATGTGTGTCGGATGAAAAAAATATGGATATTGATGAAGATGCGAGAAACGAAGTAAAAGATATTAAAGAAAAAAAAACGTTAAATTAACTTCTATGATTTTCAAAAAACGATTAGTGCATGAAGATCTCGATTTGAAATGAAGAAAACGTAAAAGACATCCATGATAACACGAAAAATGAGAAATTGGATAAAAAAAAAAATACTGTGCACGCGAAAAAAAAACGATACGAAAAATATAAAAAAAAACACTAAATGGAACATGAAAAAAAAAGATAAATACACGCAACATACATGAAAATGAAATTACAGAAAATAAAGAAAAAAGAAATATATATACTACAAACAAGCATACATAGATAACAACACACACACACAAAAAAAAAAAATACATGCACACACACTTATATATATATATATATATATATATATATATATATATATATATATATATATATATATATATATATACACACACACGCAAAATTAATAAAAAGATAGAAAGATAGAAAAATCAAAACACATGCAGAATAAAGAATAAGAAATAATAACTTGTTACACACACACACACACACACACACACACACACACACACACACACCGTAAGAAAATATACCTAGTGAAAGAGAAATAGAGGAACTGAAAAGAACAAGAATCTCACCAGAACTCTAAAGGAAATCTAATAACTGACGCCTAAAAGTTGACCAATAGAAGGCAATGCTTGATCTGCCTCACTCACTCGGGGACACAGTCAGGTCTTCCCTCGCTAACTTCCATGTGTCAATGTTTTTACTCTCTCTCTCTCTCTCTCTCTCTCTCTCTCTCTCTCTCTCTCTCTCTCTCTTATATTCCCTTCCCTTGAAAGTTATACCATGTGTTGAAATTTGCTTTACCGAGGGAAGAGAGAGAGAGAGAGAGAGAGAGAGAGAGAGAGAGAGCAAAACCATGACAGGAAGAGATGACCGAAGAGAGCTAGACATGAGCCAAGTCTTTTAAAAGCATAGGGCAGTGACGCAGCAGGTAACGGTAAGTAAGGTGGACAGGTGAACACAAACACAGCTCAGTGAGGGACGAAGAGAAGGGCTCAAGGGAATCCGGTAGGAATTAACTCAGTTGGCAGAGGGTGGGGCCGCTCCCTCTCGTTCTTTTCGTGTTTGAGGTTAGAGAGAGAGAGAGAGAGAGAGAGAGAGAGAGAGAGAGTTAATTACTTCCTGAACTAGTTTCTCTCTCTCTCTCTCTCTCTCTCTCTCTCTCTCTCTCTCTCTGATTAATACTTTACACACCAAAATAAAATAAAAAATCCAGCAGGTAATTTTATTTTACTGATAGAATTAACAGTTAACATTCTATTCACTGAGCAGATATTGGAGAAGAAATAATTGATGTTAGCATTTCGCCTCACACTTCCTTTAAGAATAACCCAATAATGCATCAAGCTCTACCTTACTATTTTATTCCCACTCCTTTGTAAATCACGTGTATCGTAACTCAACACAATATTTTCCTTTTTTTTTATAAATCTATTTATTATTTTTTTTCATTATCCATTCCAGTCTCTCTCTAATGCACATATGTCTCCCTCGCTTCGGACTCATACCTTGCATTGTAGATATTTACTGATACCTGACACTGTAATTTACGTACCTGTGAAAGTATTCAGATTTATGTATTCGTGTTGGTTGAATTTGCGCTTCTGTATTTGGTGTGTGTGTGTGTGTGTGTGTGTGTGTGTGTGTGTGTGTGTGTGTGTGTGTGTGTGTGTGTGTGTGTGTGTGTGTGTGTGTGTGTGTGTGTAAAACGTGAGATCACGAGGAAAATTAGAAGAATACACGTGGCGGTCCTTGTATTAAAACATTCCTGTATGACTGATATTTCTCCTGCCCACTTTATCCATAATTAATCAAATCTTTACACGCTTCATAATGACTTAACAAAAAAACGAGATTCATGAGCCAATTTTTCCCTGTTCTTTTTAATAAATCAAACTTTATAAGCCCTTTTTATCTTTAGTTCTTTCCAGATTACCATCCCTGTGTAGGTGTAACTGTTTTATTACACTTCTTTTAACAAGTTAGCTCAGGTAGATGCATAAGTATTTTTTTCCAGGGCAATGGAGTGATGAATGTGGACGCCTCCCATCACCACGACTCGGAATGGCTCGCTTAATACTGCAGAATTCATATCAATTTGACTGGCATTTAATTTTGGACCCGTCTTGAATTCGCATAATAATAATCACGGCTTGACAGTTCGTTAAAGCTATCATGTCGATTTTTTCACTACCACGTGGAAATACACACGCACAAACACACACACACACACACACACACACACACACACACACACACACACACACACACACACACACAGAGGCTCCCCAGAATTCAATAAAGCACGGTGATCTATCATCGCCGACACTCACAGCGAAGAAAACTCGACGTTGTTGTGTGTGAGTTGAGTTTATGTCGCATCCGTCTGCTGGTGTTCCTGCTGCTGCTGCTATTGCTGCTGCTGTTCTTGTTGCTGTTGCTGTTGCTGTCTTCTTACCGATCTGTCTTCCTTTTTTCCCCACACGTCTGTTTCTCTCCATTTCTCCGCGCAGTTTTGTCTTTTCTACCTATTTTTGTCCGTTCTTTCCACATTTGTTTCCTGTGTTATGCTCTCCTTCCTTGCTTCTTGCTTTTTCCTTCAGTAAATATATTTCTCTCTCTCTCTCTCTCTCTCTCTCTCTCTCTCTCTCTCTCTCTCTCTCTCTCTCTCTCTCTCTCTCTGTCTTTCCTTTCTTTTTCTCTTTCTTTTGTTATATTATTACAAATCATCTAATCTTAATTCTTTTTTATTTTAGTAGATTATACAATTCAGGTTCTCTTACTTCCATTATTTTTTTTTTCTGCACGCACGCCGTGAATTCAACAAATAATTTCACAATAGAACACGAACATTAAATACTGTATATCGTCTTTTATTTTCTCTAGTACTTTTAAATGCGATTAATTATCCTGTCCGTTATGTCGTACTGTAAAGATTTCGTCTGTCATTGATCTGTCATATTTTTTTTTGTAAGTGTTTTTGGGACATAATAAAAGAAATATCTAGCATGAAAAAAATATGCAACCTGGAAAAAAAAAAAATGTATATTGAAAAAGGTACAACATTGTGAAGGAATTTGAATTTACAACCGAGTGAACATCCCTTAAAAAAAAGTAAAGAAAAATATAGTTCCTTGTTCTCAAGTGCACGAAAAAAGAATGGAGGTGAATGGACACATACACAAGAAAGGCAGGAAAAAGAAATAAGTGAAAAAATACACAAAACTGAAAACTATTGTGAACCTTTTGGGTGATAAACACGGAAACAGGAAGATTGTCTCGATAGTAAAATATAATGATGTAAAGAGGAAGAAAGGAAGAAAGAAAGAAAAGGACGCAAAATCGAAAATGAAATATAAACCACAGGAGAGAGAGAGAGAGAGAGAGAGAGAGAGAGAGAGAGAGAGAGAGAGAGAGAGAGAGAGAAACCACACACACATAGACCGCCTCGAAGTCTTCATCTGGGAGAGGGAAGGTACCACAAATGTTACAGAGTCTGCTATTCTTGTATCAACTCTAAGCGCCTTGATAAACCTCTCAGCATTCGTCTTCATTAACATCTGTAACCAAATAATTCAAGAACAAAACGAATAAAAAAAGGTGAAAAAACCTAAAGCAAAAAAAAAAAAAAAATAGAACAGTATCTCTTGGCACTTTCCCACAAGAGACAGGAACTTTAGCGAAGCCGTCTCTCTCCTCCACACGCCGTCAATTATGCAGCAAAGATTCACATTGGACGCTCAACTTCTCCTGAGTTTGCTGTCCTCGCTACCACCACCACCACCACCACCACCACCATCACAACCACCACCACCATTACCACCACCACCACCATCGCACGTCTTCTGTTGACCCAGTAGATAGATTAAGCTTCGGCCTAATGAACCACACCTCTCTCTCTCTCTCTCTCTCTCTCTCTCTCTCTCTCTCTCTCTCTCTCTCTCTCTCTCTCTCTCTCTCTCTCTCTCTCTCTCTCTCTCTCTCTCTCTCTCTCTCTCTCTCTCTCTCTCTCTCTCTCTCTCTCTCTCTAATGAAAAGCTACATAGTCAACATGTGATGCGAGAGAAAGAGACAGGCTGTAAACGGGCTACCTAAGTGAAAACACACACACACACACACACACACACACACACACACACACACACACACACACACACACACACACACACACACACACACACACACACACACACACACACACACACACACACACACACACACACACACACACACACACACACACACACACACACATACACACCACAGTATAATAAGACAGAGAGAGAGAGAGAGAGAGAGAGAGAGAGAGAGAGAGAGAGAGAGAGAGAGAGAGAGAGAGAGAGAGAGAGAGAGAGAGAGAGAGAGAGAGAGAGAAATAAATGAAAAAGTGCAAGTGTAAAAAAAATGAAAAAGCAAAAACCGAAGTAGAAAAGATATGGAAAACTAACTAACTTTGAAATAACAACCACAGGAAAAAATAAATCGGAAATAAGAAAATAAATAAAACCTAAATAAAAAAAGGCGAACAAAGCCCAAAAAACGAAGTAAAAAAAAAAAAAAGGAGAAAAAAAAGATGGAAAATAAACCTAACAATACATAGAGAAAACCAAAATAATGCTACGAAAATTGATGCTCACTTTATTCCCAAGTCCCAACACTCAACAGATTTTTTTTTCTTTTTTTTTTTACATATAAGTATACTTCAAAAATACTGGACGGGAACAACAAACAAGAAAAACATGTTAGTAAAAATTTAACGTGGTTTTTATGTTCAGTGAACTCTAACATTCTTCAAACTTTTGAACGAAAAGAAATGAACCTACAAAACAGTGATCTATCTTTATTGTTCGGCTGCTGTAGCGTCGTCATAGAGAGGAATGAGGAGGAAAAAGACGAAGGGGAAGAGATTAGTGAAAGAGAGGAGTAACAACAAAGCGTGAAAAATAAGGGAAAGGAAAGAACACAAAATCAATTCCGGTGAAAGGTTAATTCTATGCAAATCTTTTAGTATCACAACTGTTATTATTATCATTGTTTTCTGAGAGAGAGAGAGAGAGAGAGAGAGAGAGAGAGAGAGAGAGAGAGAGAGAGAGAGAGAGAGAGAGAGAGAGAGAGAGAGAGAGAGAGAGAGAGAGAGAGAGAGAGAGAGAGAGAGAGAGAGAGAGAGAGAGAGAGAGAGAGAGAGAGAGAGAGAGAGAGAGAGAGAGAGAGAGAATATGAGCACGTAACTTGAAATCACCGAATATTGCATCTCGACAAGCCTTTCAATCAGAGAGGAACACTTTATCCTCAAATCCTTTTACTTCCAGAGAGCATTTTCATGGCCCTCTTCGTTTCCTGCATGTGCTTGTCTGCGAGACGGCACCCTTCACCCTTCCATCTCCAGTGTGCATCTGCCACCAGCGCAACTACCATTTGGCTTGGTAATCACATGAACAATACACCACTATTTTTTCTGAGCCTTAGGTGATTTTCTACTCAATATATTTATCGTATTGTTGTTGTTGTTGTTGTGGTGGTGGTGGTGGTGGTGGTGGTGGTGATTTGAGGTGGTGTCATTCCTATCTAATTTGTGTCTCATTTTAGAAACAACAGAGAGAGAGAGAGAGAGAGAGAGAGAGAGAGAGAGAGAGAGAGAGAGAGAGAGAGAGAGAGAGAGAGAGAGAGAGAGATTATGCTACGAGTATGCATCTTTTCCTCAAGGTTAAGTCCCTTTCGATATTTCAGTTTTTTCATCCTCCCATCGACCTCGTAGTGTGTCTTACAATCACAATCTGACATTTACAATAATCATTGTTATTATTATTACTATTATATCTATATTATTATTATTATTATTATTATTATTATTATTATTATTATTATTATTATTATTATTATTATTATTATTATTATTATTATCATTACTACAATTACTACTACTACTACCACTACTTCTATTATTACTACTATTACTACTACTATTGCTATTACTACTACTACTACTACTACTACTACTACTACTACTACTACTACCACTACTACTACTACTACTACTACTACTATTGCTGGTACTACCTTTTATGCAGGAGGGGCAACTGGCCAAGGGCAACAAAAAATGAAAAAAACGGACCATTGGGTTGCCAGTTCCTCTGACATTCTAGTGAGTTAACCAAAAATCAGGAACAAATGTCTAGAGATATCCCTCTTAAAAGAGGTCAAGTCATAGGAAGATGGAATTACAGAAGCCGGCAGGGAGTTCCAGAGTTTACCAGAGAAAAATATGAAAGACTGAGAGTACTGGTTAACTCTTGCATTAGTGAGTTGGACAGAATATGGGTGAGAGGAAGAAGAAAGACTTGTGCAGTGAGGCCGCACGAGGAGGGGAGGCATGCAATTAGCAAGATCAATAGAGCAGTTAGCATAAAGATAGCAATAAAAAATGAATGGAAAGAGATGCAACATTTTGGCGGTGAGAACCAGGCTGAAGACAGTCAGTCAGAGGAGGGGAGTTGATAAGACGAAAAGCTCTCTCCACCCTATCTAATAAAACTGTGTGAGTGGAACTCCCCAAACATACGAAGAATACTCCATGCAAGGACGGACAAGGCCCTTATACATAGTTAGCAGTTGGAGGAGCGAGAAAAACTGGTGGAGACGCCGCAGAACGCCTAACTTCAAAGAAGCTATTTTAGCAAGAGATGAGATGTGAAGTTTCCAGTCAAGATTATGAATAAAAGACAGGCCGAGGATATTCATTGTGGAAGAGGGAGACAGTTGAGTGTCATTGAAGAAGAAAGGATGGATAGTGGTCTGGAAGGTTGTGTCGAGTTGATATTTGGAGCAATTGAGTTTTTGAGGTATTGAACACTACTAAGTTTTTTTCTGACCCAATCAGAAATCTTAGAAATATCAAAAGTCAGGCATTCTGCGGCGTCCCTGTATTCATGATCTGATGACTTTCTGAAAGGTTGGACGCCTCTGAAAGGACGTGGAAAGATGTAGGGTGGTATCATCAGCGTAGGAGTGGATAGGGGAAGAAGTTTGGATGAGAAGATCATGAATGAATAATAAAAAGAGAGTGGGTGAGAGGACAGAACCCTGAGGAACATCACATTTAATAGATTTAAGAGAAGAACAGTGGCCGTCTACCACGGCTGCAATAGAACGGTCGGAAAGGAAACTTCAGATAAAGTTACAGAGAAAAGAACAGAAACCGTTGGAGGGCAATTTTGAAATCAAAGCAATATGCCATATTCTATCAAAAGCTTTTGATTCGTTTAACACAACAGCAAAAGTTTCACCGAAATCTCTAAAAGAGGATGACCAAGACTCGTAAGAAACGCCATATCACCAGTAGAGTGACCTTGACAGAAACCATACTGGCAATCAGATAGAAGATTGCGAAGTGACAGATGTTTGAGAATCTTCCTATTGAGGATAGATTCAAAAACTTTAGACAAACAATTACTACTACTACTACTACTACTACTGTTGCTACTACTACTACAACAACAACAACAACAACTACTACTACTACTACTACTACTACTACTACTACTACTACTACTACTACTACTACTACTACTACTACTACTACTACTACTACTACTACTACTACTACTACTACTACTACTACTACTACTACTACTACTACTACTACTACTACTGCTACCAACATAAATTTATTAAAGTTATCATATCCATTATCATTAATATCACTATTAATATCATTATTATATTTTCAAACATTGAGATTAATTGAACATTTAGCACATTTGATCTTTCGTGAAAGACAAATTAAGTGTAAATACACACACACACACACACAGACACACACACACACACACACACACACACACACACACACACACACACACACACACACACACACACACACACACACACACACACAAATTATTCGCCTAATGTAGCACGGACTTTTAATAATAAATTTATTACCATTATCATAATCATTACTATTGTTGCTGTTCTTGTTCTTGTTCTTGTTCTTGTTGTTATTCTTATTGTTGTTGCTTCTGTTGTAGTTGTCGCCGTCGCCGTCACAGCAGTTGCTATCTCACCACCTTTTTTTTTAAGGCACTACTGTAGCATTATTCTTAGATGTCTGATGTATAATTCTTCAAAGAGAAATCAAGTAACCAGTACTTTCTATCCTAATCACTTCAGCTCCTTCTCGTTCTTCTCATCCTATTCCTCACCTCCAACCGTCATCCTCCTTTCGTCCTCCTCGTCCTCCCAGCCACTCACTCGGCAGTATAAGCTCCATTGGCCATTATTTACAACATCCTGGCCACTGAGACTCTCACCGAAGCCCACCTGCTCGCACCCATCCTCACATCCATCCTTCGCTCGCAGTTTTACTTTCTGTTACTCCTCTTTCTCTTCCCTGTTATTTCTACCTTGTGTTTTCCCTTCCCGATGCCTCGTTCCCTGCGCAGCTAAGGGTTGTTTTCTGTACCTACCCGAGGGATGGTCTTGGTATGTTCTCCTTCAAGGTGGATTTATCATTAAAGAACCGTACGGCACTAAGCAAATAATTCAGTGTGTGTGTGTGTGTGTGTGTGTGTGTGTGTGTGTGTGTGTGTGTGTGTGTGTGTGTGTGTGTGTGTGTGTGTGTGTGTGTGTGTGTGTGTGTGTGTGTGTGTGTGTGTGTGTGTGTGTGTGTGTGTGTGTGTGTGTGTGTGTGTGTGTGTGTGTGTGTGTGTGTGTGTGTGTGTGTGTGTGTGTGTGTGTGTGTGTGTGTGTGTGTGTGTGTGTGCGTTTGCTTACGTCCCCTCAGCGAAATGTCAAAATGTATATAATGATTGTTTTAAAAATTTCAAATGTATAGGAATGCTTTAATCATTATTGTTGCTATCATTAGTAATGTTATCTTTATTATTATTATTATTATTATTATTATTATTATTATTATTATTATTATTATTATTATTATTATCATTATTATTTCTATTATTATTATCTTTTATTATTATTATTTTTATTATCATTACTATTATTATTATTATTATTATTATTATTATTATTATTATTATTATTATTATTATTATTATTATTATTATTATTATTATTATTATTATTATTATTATTATTATCATTTATATATGCCTACAATGATCAACAATGAATGACTGGTGCAGATGAACTGCTGCAAAGTATTTTCTTGATTATCAATACATTAAGTACGTGAACTATATAAATAACTTTGCATACACACGCAAACTCACACACACACACACACACACACACACACACACACACACACACACACACACACACACACACACACACACACACACACACACACACACACACACACACACACACACACACACACAAATAAAACTTGAACTATCAACAAACAGAGCAGTAAATCTTGTTCACACACACCCACACACACACACACACACACACACACACACACACACACACACACACACACACACACACACACACACACACATCCTCAAACTAAAACATTCACACCTGCTGTACGGGACAAAAAACACCGCAACACGTAGGTGATTCAATCCGTGCAAATTGGCAGAACTGCATAGGATTAGGAAACGATGCAAAGAGTAATAATAAAAAGATATTGTAGTACTGGTCTTACTTTTACCTGTACCCACCTTTCCTTCCCTCTCTCCCACTCTGTCACTCTATCCCTCTCCCTCCTTTCTGTGACCTTTGACCTAAGCGACGGAGGAAGGAAGGAGCAAGGCAACACTCACACCCAAGACCTGAAGGAAGGATCAGGAAGTCTGCATCAGGTCGCAATTATTGGGCTGAGTTATACGCTGTTCTTATCTTCCTCCAGAATTGATCGACCTAAAATTACTTGGACGGTGTAAGTCTCCCTCCCAGACGTGCA
>NC_059285.1:8436645-8476645 GCF_017591435.1 Portunus trituberculatus
AGAGAGAGAGAGAGAGAGAGAGAGAGAAACAAAATAGGCTGAAGACAATGTTTAGGGAACGTGGTCATAGAGTCAGGAAGAAGAAAATTTGAAGTGAATGTCATTGTATGCAGGTGTGTCAAGTTAATGATGTGTGATTTGATTCGAGTCACAGATCTGGGAGCCAGGGACACCAAGGCGCTGGGGATCGATTTCTCCTCGATTATGCAGAGCCGTGGCGAGGAGAGGAATAAAGCCGAGGTGGTCTTTGCTTTGGTGGATCATCCGTGACTTTATATTTAACAGAGTAAACACAGATGATGGAAAAGTGGGCGTTTAATATGTACGTTCTAATTAAGTCAACAAAAGGGTGAATTAAATACTCTCTCTCTCTCTCTCTCTCTCTCTCTCTCTCTCTCCAGCAATTTTTTTTTAGAATCCGGGTTAGAAAAGCGGAAATAAACAACAAAGGAAAGACACACACACACACACACACAGAGAGAGAGAGAGAGAGAGAGAGAGAGAGAGAGAGAGAGAGAGAGAGAGAGAGAGAGAGAGAGAGAGAGTGCACTAAGAGTCACTCATTTTCTTCAACTCAGTCACGAAACACTTCAGATTCCATTAAAATTTTTGACGTGTGAGTAGTGCATCTATAAATTCTCCTCAGTATACAACACCTGCAGAACATACAACGAATAGCCAGGTGTTTGCATACATAAGACGTTACACACGGCATACTCCCTTAACCCCCATTTGCTCTGTCAATAATGGGGAAAAGAAAGCACAACGATTTTACAATATTCTGAAGATGCCATATATCACCAATCCCTGTGTTTCTTTTCACGTCACACATGCATGCACGCTTACGGCTTTCTTTGTATCTACGTATGGCTCAGGTAGAGGGAATATCCAATACTGCTAAGGGGAATGGAGTCCTCTATGTGTTTGCGTGTTGCTCGGATCAAGTGGTGTTATTTTGTACTCAACGTGTTTGCCTTCATGGATCCCACACGGATACGACACAGACCTCAACGCACTCACGCACGCATTCTCATGAATTCTTCGCAATCTTATCAACTCATGGAATTAGTTTCTCACGCGTCTTGTCATGAACGCAATTTCTGTTATTTCAACATTATGGTTCGTTTTCTATTTTATCTTACTTATACGGGGATAGAGTGAGTTGAATGCCATTTATTGTTATTGTTTGTCGTATCTTTTATAAATTACCATATTTGAATGAGTCACCTGTATAATTTCTGACAGTGGTTTGTATCAGAAAACAGTGAGGTTAAAAATTCATGTTAATTTGTAATTTACTAATACATATTGTGCTTCAGTAATTTCTGTATTTTTCTCACATTTTTGTTATTTTCGTTTTTTTCTCTCACTCTCTCTCGTGTTTGATGGTGAATCTCATGAATAAATATTTAATACAAACATTGACTATTTGCATGAACTCTCGGCTGCACGTCAATGATCTATGCCAATCATTATGAATTTTACAATCTGGCAACGCTATTTTCCTTTTTTTTTTTTTTTTGTTTATATACCTACGAACATCAAACTAAAATGGAAAATGACATGTCTCTCTCTCTCTCTCTCTCTCTCTCTCTCTCTCTCTCTCTCTCTCTCTCTGACACAATCACATACCTAACACTTCCACTCCTCCTCCTACTTCTCATCCGTCTCCTCTTCCACACTTGATAAGCTACGCCATCATTCAAAAAACTTCGCCCACAAGAAAAAACTTTCCCTCTTCTTGTCAAACTTGCTCCGTGGTTTTCGCTCCTGCCGTGGTTAGGCGCGCTAGTCCCGCCGACCCCCGTGCTTTGCACCACCAGCCCGCAGATGTCCACTTCGTCAAAATCTCTTTCTCATATCGTTTTGTTGTTTTTCTCCCCTTCAGGGCCTTCAGATATGATTACTGGTTGCTTTATCGAGTCTCCATGAGCAGTTGTAGTAGTGATAGTGTTAGTGGTGATGGTGGTAGTAGTAGCAGTAATGGCAGTAGTAGTTCAAGTGTTTATATTACCAACATTATCAGTACCACCAAAAATAATGATAAGAATAATGATAATAATAATAATAATAATAATAATAATAATAATAATAATAATAATAATAATAATAATAATAATAATAATGATAATAATAATAATAATAACAATAATAATAATAATAATAATAATAATAATAATAATAATAATAATAATAATAATAATAATAATAATAATAATGATAATAATAATAATAATAATAATAATAATAGGAATAACAATACGACCAACAACAACAACAATAACAATAATAAATATCAGTAATAATACCAATAAATACATCGCCTCACTCCATATTCACTAAACAAACTCCAATCCATGCCACAGCAAGAAAAAATAGTAATTAATCGAACACAATGCAGGTCACTGCTGGCCTTTCCCGCGTCCTGCACACACACACACACACACGCACACACACACACACACACACACACACACACACACACACACACACACACACACACACACACACACGTACATCCCTGTACCGAATGGATGTAATGAAATATCTCGCCAGTTTTTACAATCACAAAACAAAATTATTGTAATGGTGGTGTGGTAACGTGTATTACTGATCGGTGTTCGCGAACCTCTGCTGTTGCTGCCTTGCTTGGGAACAGAGAGTGAAATATATAGTAAATTTATATTATAGTGAAAGACAAATGACGTAGTGGATAAGGTGGTGAGCGTGGGATCCGGCAGACGTCCACTCGTAGGTTCTAATCCCACTACGTATAGCCTTGATATTTACCCACTTGTCGCGTGATTTAAAGTTACCTACATATTATCATGATACCCAGGTTCTAGGTGGTTACACCAAAGATGCGCTTGGGTGGTGATGTGGGCCCTTACATCTATAACACTATATAAATAAAATTGTTTGCGCCACTAATGATGGAAGCTTAACAGCGCTTCCAATACTCTTCAAGTTACCTAAAGGCGTTATCGACCAAGCCATAAAAAAAAACTACATTGCATTTTTCATTTTTCTTTATCTCTTCTCCCACTTCTTCTTACAGATAGGTAACTATTCCGATACAGAAATATAACTTAAGATTCAATCTCAACCTACAAATGAAAACTAAATCTTCTATACGATGCTATAAATAAAGCATTGTTAAATAAAAGTGGAGATAAAACATATCAATGCAACTATAGAGGCTTAGGTAGCAAACAGTTAGCCTATATATGAGTCTATGAGAGGCCTATAATGCATGTCACGTTAATGAGGTGTTATGAGTGTCTTGATTGTGTATTTTAAATTATTTACTACAATAACGGTAGAACTGAACGAAGACACAGACTTAGTGGTTCATTATGAAGGTCCCACTGTATGATGACTGTGACAGTGTTATAAATGAGAGAGAGAGAGAGAGAGAGAGAGAGAGAGAGAGAGAGAGAGAGAGAGAGAGAGAGAGAGAGAGAGAGAGAGAGAGAGAGAGAGAGAGAGAGAGAGAGAGAGAGAGAGAGAGAGAGAGAGAGAGAGAGAGAGAGAGAGAGAGAGAGAGAGAGAGAGAGAGAGAGAGAGAGAGAGAGAGAGAGAGAGAGAGAGAGAGAGAGAGAGAGAGAGTGTGTGTGTGTGTGTGTGTGTGTGTGTGTGTGTGTGTGTGTGTGTGTGTGTGTGTGTGTGTGTGTGTGTGTGTGTGTGTGTGTGTGTGAGTGAATGAGTGTGTGTGTTAATCCAAATAAGCCCTTCAATACACGAAAAGAACAATATGAACACTGAAAGTTGAGGCGGTAAAACCGAATCAAAGTTACATTGAAAAACAGCAAGAAAATGAAAAAAAAGAACAGGAAAAGAATTTAGGCAAGAGAGGAAAAAGGAAGTGCATGAAGAAATAAGAGGAGGACGGGGGACAGAAGTGGACAGAAGAGGAGGAGGAGGAGGAGGAGGAGGAGGAGGAGGAAAGGAGGAGGAGGAGCACTTAAGGCTTTCATGGACACACGCATGGTGGCGAATGATAACCTGGGTAAGAATAAGGAGCATGCAAGTGTTTTCGGGGCCGCGACAGGGCAGACCTGGGCCACTCCTACTTCCTCTCACTCTCTCTCACCCTCCTTTCCTCTTCCTCCTCCACCAAACCCCTTCAACAAAACCCTTCCCTCTCATTGGCCGGTTTGAAGGGGCGGAGCTTGGCCCACCACCACAATATCTCGCCACGCCCACACACGCCTCCACCCACCACGCCCACAGCCTCTTTACACCCAAATTTTATTCTCGACGACACGGGCCAAGTGTGAGCAGAAGCCTTTACCTGCCCCGCGGCGCCTAATGGATGAGGAATTGAAGGTGGAACGAGGCCTTACAATGTGTCCGCCTTTGTGCGCTGCTTCGTGTGGCACTGAGAGAGAGAGAGAGAGAGAGAGAGAGAGAGAGAGAGAGAGAGAGAGAGAGAGAGAGAGTCTATTTATAACGAGACATCCAGAGAAAGAGAATTACATTCAAAACTACGCCAATAATGAAAAAGAAACAGAATTTCGTTTTTATCAACCCAATTAAATTGCACCAAGAGTTTCTCTAGTTTTCTCCTTCCTGTATATTCACAATAAAACAGTGAATGTAGCAACCTTTTTCTGATAAAAGCAATATAAATAAAGCCGCTTTTCATGAAAATTTCAAGAACAAATAACATGTTAAAGGATTTGCTCTTTTTTGAGGTGCATATTTACCATCTATAAGATTTTAAACTTTTCCTGTATCTTGTACCAATGTATTAATTCTTTTCTTGTTAAGAATCTCGTGCAAAAAGAGATGTGTGGCCTTCACCGCCTCTGCCATGAAATAATTAACGTGGGTGGCGCTGTGTTACTACCTAACATTAATCTTTTAGCTTCTCTTTAATTTTCCATCTATTTTATTACTTTTTAATAACTAATAATTTGCCCTGCGATTTTCGATATCACTAAACAACTCGAATACTATTGTTTCGTTCATATCACTAATGCATCTTTATCAATGACTCAGAGACAAGGTGCAGTTTTCTTCACTTATACTGCACACTTTAATCTTTACTTTACTTTCGACTATTCTTTTTTTCTATTACTTCTAAACATCCAGAGTCTTTCTTCCAGCAGAACATAAATTTCTCACTCGCGGGAGATCTTTACCAGCTCTCTGACATTATCCGGAGAGGGAATAAAGAGTTAGATTAATCCCTCAGTCTCCATCACTAGTTCAGAGCCTCGTGCTGTAAAACTCCATCTGATAATACCTTGTTGATGTTTACGTATCACGACACACACACACATAAACTCTCTCTCTCTCTCTCTCTCTCTCTCTCTCTCTCTCTCTCTCTCTCTCATGGTCAGCTATAGGATGCGTTTTCCCGATTGGAGGTGACTGATTGAATAGAAAAAAAAAGTATAATTAAAGGCAATCTGACTGAATAAACACATGGTTCGCGACACAAATCTGCCTTAATTAATTTGCTGCTTCAATATTGATAAAAAATATGGAACTCCTTTCAGTGAGTACTGGGCGGCGCGGAACAGAGCAGCGCAGGCGGGCTCTGGCACGTCAGCCAGTGATGTAGGTCTTCCAAGTTTAATCGGCAAAAAATTAGATAAACGTGATAGCATTTGCATCCAGTAGACTTTTGATAGAGTAATGGCGAAAGAAAGCAGTGAGCCGCGATGCATTAATGTGCGCAACAAGTTGGAATGGACCTGTGATGCAAATACGTGATGATCTGCCTGGTTAACAGCTTAAAAATGACCGATATTAAAAGCGCTACGATGGTTATCCAAGCGAGATAAATTCCAGATTTTTTTTTCGTTCACGTGATTACGATTCAGAACTATTCACTGCTCCTATTAACAGCAAAGTGTAGAACGAAAAAAGAAAAAGAAAATTAGTACAATATACTATTTACTTGTGCATTCAAAATTAATCAATAGTTCTATGTGTACTACATGAGAAAATTTCTGACTTAATTATGCAAGTTTAGCTACTTAATAGTTTGCATTTCCTCTAATATTTGTAGTGGTGGTGAAGTTGTATTCAAAATTGGTATTAACATCTTTTCACTACATTACTCTGAAGCGATCTCTTTTTTGCTTACAAAAAGTGATTAGTTGAAAACAAAGTTATGGGCAAAAGAGCGTCAGGCAAAGAACAATAAGGTTGTGCTATTTTATTTCTGTCATAAATCTACGTTACCTGATAGAGAATCCTTTTTTCTTTACTCTTCTGCTTCTTCAATTTTACACCGAATAGTGCATCTTTTAACAAATTATTTCGCAAGAACCAATAAGTATGCTGCTGCTTCCTCTTGTTTTAGTGTTCACTTTTCCACCTGTACTTCAGTAACGCAGACAAATAATTTTCTACTCCGCATATATAATACAATATTGTTTTTGTGCTTCAGGGAGAGAGATTTGCACAGTGATCCTTTTTTTTTTTTTTTTTTTTTTTTTTGAGCGAGGACAAGTCTGTGCTCGGGACATGGATAAAAATAAATGAAAAGAGAATTAGTCCTCTTCCTGCTAAATAAATTCCATGCAGTGTTTCAACGAGGACACAATATTGTTTTGGGTAAGAGAAATTTATATTCATCACCCTTATAAGTGTATCTGGTTACTTTTATTTGTATATTCTGTTTCATATAGCGACTAATATCGATGGATTTGTAATTTTGTTATTGATAAATCTATATGGATTTTTATTTTTTCATTGCGCGTTTTCTGTTTTTTTATATATATTTTTTACAAGGGTGTAGTAAAAAGACTGATAGCCCCAATGAGTTACACAACTATTCCCGCCGCGCTCGCTAACTGACGCAAACAAAGGCACACAACGCTGCTTTTTGCCCACGCTCCTCGCCTGAGTCATGGCGCGCACCCGCACACTTACACACACACTCATTTCCGAAGGACGACAGCTGATTACCTCTTCCTTTTTTTCGATTCATTGTTGCCTGCATTTGGGTTGGCCAAATCCAAGTAGATTTTTAACTTATCCAACTTTTATCTGATATTTTCAACAATTTTGAAATGAAAGAAGAATACTCAGGTTTGTCCGGCGTTCTATTAGTTTGTCTATAATGAATGATTAAATGAAAAACGTAACTCATTAATGAATAATATGAAATAATTATTCAAAGTCGAGCAACACTATCCAGTTATGGCAACAATACAATACCGAATTTATAGTAATCAACGTTCTAAGATCTAGTAACAGTTGACCCCGGCAAAATATAAAGTATGGAAAGACGAAATACATAATCGAAAAATTTTCCTCTAAAATTTCATAATGTTCAGAAACGGAATACGAATAAATACACGTCCGAAAGTTTCATTACTCTGTCAATAATGACTGCCGTACAAAATCGGGGAAACAATTCATAACTGCAAAATGTATAAATCCAAACAGATAAATTAGTTGCAAAATTGAATTGTTGAAAGTAAGCTTTGTGTCTATAATGATTAATGTACTACAACTGACAATTCAGTAATGCATAACGTAAACTATGCAAAGATGAAATATAATCGAGGTGTCAATACATATGAACAGGCCACTCCAACCATTAATCACATATGATGTATAATGTTTCACTGGATATTGGCAACCACAGTGACATTAAAGAATATGTATAATACGAAAAATGTTAGAGGATACGCATTAGTTCATATTGTAGTGGAGATACATCAATTTTACACTACACATGTTATGCTTTAATTTACGCGATGGGAGGACCGTGGTAACCTCTTCCAGCGTTTATCCGGCTGCGTTATAAAATGTGTGTTCTCGAGGCTTAGTTACAAAGAAAAAATGGAAGGTGGAATCTAAAAAAAAAAGGTTGAGCGTATTATTCTTTTTTTTTTTTTTTTTTTTGCACCAAATCTCCGCCAGTATCGTGAAAACCAACAAGACTGTGAGATTTCATTTCTATCTATAATACTTTTTGTGCCAACAAAGACAAGACAAAAACATTAAACTATTATATAGATAATATTTAATTGTTTGAATCATAACATTTTTGGCAAAATTACCACGGCAAGCGCAAAAGATATATAGGTATTTTGTAAGTAATCGAGAAACAAAACAAGCAAATAAGAGAATCAAGTGGTAAAATACACCGCATGCATTTGTTTCAAAACAGATAGATACCAGAAAACGAGAGAGAGAGAGAGAGAGAGAGAGAGAGAGAGAGAGAGAGAGAGAGAGAGAGAGAGAGAGAAACTTACAACTCACCAACATCTCTCCCAGACTTCACCATGACTTAATACTTTAAGATTAACACAACTCACGTAATCACTCTCCCCCCCGTGCGCCTCTCTCTCTCTCTCTCTCTCTCTCTCTCTCTCTCTCTCTCTCTCTCTCTCTCTCTTTCTCTATGTCTGTCTGTCTGTCCATCCACAAATAACATCAACCATTAACTAGAGTATTTTCAAAGTAGTCAGGGTGCTCGCAGACTAATTTCATAATAAGGTCGATACACATTAAGATTTGGCATTAGGACTGAGTAAATAGCTGACTCGTTGATCAACCAAATGACTGTTTACTCTCAGACTTAGCAGCGAGAAGGCCATACATGGATATAACTTAATTAAATTGTTTCACACCTTAAACTTTCACTCGGTCCTAGTCATCACGCTAATGCCGCCATGTAAAACGAAAAACAAAGCACACAAGTTGAACAAACATAGAATCTCAAATGTGAAAGGCCACGTGGGAGAAAGAGAACGAAGGGGAGAGGGAGAGGTTGAGGAGGAAAGATACGAGGAAAGAAAGCAAGAACAGGGTGCCAAGTGGAAGGATATGGTGGGGTGTGAAGACCAAAGGAAGGAAGAGAAAAAAGCTACAAAAGAAAGGGTGTAATGCGCAGGGGAAGGAAGGATGCGAGGAATGTAGAGAGGTGGAGGGAGAGGATATGCAGTAATAGAAGAATTAAAGAAGAGAACCTGAAAGGGAGGAAAGGAAACATTAAATGAGGATGAGGAAAGGAAGGGAAAGGAATGGAATGGAGGGTATGGGAAGGGAAGGGAAGGGAAGGGAAGAGAAGGGAGAAGAGAAGCAATATAACTGGAATAATATTGTAATTAAGTTGTAAGTGTATCTGTAAAGGCTTCCTGAGTCCCTGGACTGACTATCCCCGGCCTCTTCTTGGCTTGCCTAGCCTTGTGTTCTAGCCCGCGCTAATACAGATTCATTCACTGGCTTAAGAATAAAAAGAAAAAAATAGATAAATAAAAGAAGGTAACAAAAGCATACTTCCACTACTACTTTTGCTACTACTACTACTACTACTCCCACTACTACTACTACTACTACTACTTCTACTACTACAACTACTGCTATTACTACTGCTGCTGCTACTGCTACTACTACTACAAGAACAAAGACAACACAACCCAAAAAAATACTAACATTAAGTAGCAGCGACAACTACAACAATCTAACAGGCAATCCCAACAATTACGCTACAAAACCCAACCATACAAACAAACTACCACCACCACCATCACCATCACCACCACCGTGCACCAGCGCCACCACCGCAATGTGACAGCAACGCAAATAACAAATAACACACTAACAATCACATCATCATCACCAGTTTGAAGTGAAGTGAGGCCAAAATTGACCCGGAAAGATAAAATAGAGACAAGGAAGAGAACTATCCCCTACCAACTACCCATACTCACCACCACACCACCACCCCCCCGTCCATATCCACAAACAACACGCCATCACCGCCACATTCGTCAACGCATCGCTCGTTTCCTCGGAGTCAGCGTGAACAGGAGGCGAGGAAACATAACCAAGAAATATGAGACACCCCGAGGCCGATCCTTCCTCTTCCCTCTCGGCCTGGGATGAGATGATGATGGAGATGCTGAGACGCAATGCTGAGACTCATGAATATTGAGGAGGTCTCAGCATCCCCTCCTCTTTGACTCCCCTACAGGGCAACACACCAGAGGGGAAGGAAAGGGCGGGAGGGGACAGGGAGGGGAGTGAGGGCAGGGTAGGCGTGATGGAGTTGAGAAGGGTGTGACGAGTATGGTTGAGAATGTATATTTAGTTTTGTGTGATGAGAGAGAGAGAGAGAGAGAGAGAGAGAGAGAGAGAGAGAGAGAGAGAGAGAGAGAGAGAGAGAGAGAGAGAGAGAGAGACAGAGAGAGACAGAGAGAGAGAGAGAGAGAGAGAGAGAGAGAGAGAGAGAGAGAGAGAGAGAGAGAGAGAGAGAGAGAGAGAGAGAGAGAGAGAGAGAGAGAGAGAGAGAAAAAATTAGAATTGATTACTGAAATGGATTATTAGGATCATCAGCTATTAAGTTAGTATATAATAAAAGAAATAATCATTTGTCACCCATACAGATTCCGGCACATCCTAAACACCGTGAAACAAAGAAATATTTACATCCCTAATGAAGAAGAATATCTAAATGTGTTAATACTTTTTGGAGGCGTGACAGAGAACAGGATAAAATAGTGAAAAAGAAGAAAAAAAAATGCATAATAATATTCTTCCCACTAAGCCTCTACCATAGCATTAAGAAGAATATGCAAAGCCGTGCATGGGTTACTGCGTTTCATTTGCTTTCACATTAGAGCACTGAACCTTCACTTAACAGGCAGCGGTCCGCGGTGGGCAGTGATATTAGTGTTGACAATTTGTTTACGTTTTCTGGCTGATTTATTAATGTCTGGATTATACATCGACAAAGGCGGCCCCTCTTGTGTTAATCACCGGCGGCTTCATGGCTCACCTAATTCCCATGAAACAATTTGCATAAAATTATTATATCCACACAGCAGCCATTCCAGGAAGTAATATCGGTAAACGTACAATAAATAGATTTTTTTTTTTTTACTACAACAGTAGCTATTCCCCAACACAACCCTGTCTGTGTGTAATTTGGATATCATTTTTTATGTGTGGTATCAAAACTACACATTGACCAAAAACCACCACCACCACCATCACTACCACCAAAAAACAACAATTTTAAGAACATTATCAACATCAGTAACGACAATAATAACACAAAATAGCAAGAACGAAAGTAATAACAACAATTACAATAATCAATAACCCATGCCGAAGACATATTATGTTGTCTTTATTTACTAATATTGAAGCGACTCTACTTCACTGACACACACTCAAATTAAATAAACAAATAAATAAGTTAAGGAATAGAAGGACTAATATCATTTTCTGGCCTACAATAAAGAGACTACAATACAATAATCCCTTAAAAGATGTAACTACACGTACAAGTAATCATGGAAAAAAAATCGTATGAAAGTAAAATGTCTTGATTAGTTGTATCTTTTCAGGGCGCGGGTAGAGAGGATGGACCGACTTCTGCTGCTGCGTGTGGCTGCCCTGCTGATCCTGGGCCGAGGTGGGTGTCTCACTGCTTACTGTGTGTGTGTGTGTGTGTGTGTGTGTGTGTGTGTGTGTGTGTGTGTGTGTGTGTGTGTGTGTGTGTGTGTGTGTGTGTGTGTGTGTGTGTGTGTGTGTGTGTGTGTGTGTGTGTGTGTGTGTGTGTGTGTGTGTGTGTGTGTGTGTGTGTGTGTGTGTGTGTGTGTGTGTGTGTGTGTGTGTGTGTGTGTGTGTGTGTGTGTGTGTGTGTTGGTGTTAGGTTGTTTCACTACATAGGTGTCTCTCTGTATCTCTTTCCATTACTTCACTTCGTCCATTTTCAGTGCAGAGAAATTTTATATCTCCTCTTCAAGTATCAATGGTAAAATATCCTGCCTTTCTATATCTATTCGTTTACTTCTCTTTTCATTCATTTCTGGCACCGTAGAATCTGAAGTCTGAAATTTACTCTTGGAATGTCAGTGTGTAATAACAGCCGAATGCTCTGCTATTACAAGGTTTTATTAGTTTTCTCTATAGGTGTTTATGCTCTTGTGTGAGGTATGCTTGAAGTGTGGCTAAGTTGTAGAGAGACAGATATACAAGAAGGTTCAAAAGGTGGACGGGGATTGTGTGGATGGCTTACAGTTGTGGCTTTGCTGGCATGGGTGCGGCATTGAAATTCATGGAAGAGTGATATGCTTTTAAGTTAGGAAATACAGATGCACTACACACCTGTGTGTAATCATTCGACTTAGAAGAATGCAATCCAGGTATACAGGGAAGAGTTACAGGTATATGATGTATGGTCAAGTCGTATTCAAATATTATCTAACATACCATACTCTTTCCACTGTTTTATTTTTTCTTTCATTCTTTACTTCTCATACCTGTTGACAATCCTCGGAAAAAGTAGATAGATGGTAATGAATTCATAGGACATAAAATCAAGAAAAATATTGTGCATATTGAAAGCAGGTGTGACAGGTTACTCAACTTCTGACCACTGTGTTGTGTGAGAGAACAGTGCAGGCATACAAAACCCAGTTACAGCTACAGAGGAGTGTGGCGTGTGTGACCCACAGGGGTGCGACCGTACAGCGACAAGACGGTGGAGATCGTGGAGCTGGTGGTGCCAGAGTCCCCTAAGGTGGGCGATGACGTGACGCTCACCTGCCGCTTCAACCTGATGGGTAACAACCATCGCCTCTACACCGTCAACTGGTGGCGCGGCAAGGACCAGTTCTACACCTACAAGGGCACCGCCAACAACAACCCTAAGCACGCCTACACCTTCCGCGGTATCAACGTCAAGGTGAGCTCGGGTCGCTAGGAAAATAAACACAAAACGTTGTCAGCTTTAATGATACCAGACTAAAATGTTTTCATGTATTTCATCATTAATGATTTAATTAATTCTTTATTTTCTAATTAAAATATAATGCGGAGTTAATTTAAACAAACGTTATATTTATTCATAAAGGTTTTTTTTTTCTTTTATCCACAGTGAAAGCCACCATGAAGAATTAAACGCTTATTTACTGTACTAATTTCTATCAAATATGTTCAACTTCATTTAATCTTCATCTTAACAAAATCTCTCAGGCTCTTCAGAGTACCGTGTCGTGCAAGGGAGTTACTTACTCGCGCTCAGACAATCATGATGTGGAAAATATAACTTATATGTTGTTATTCCATGCCGACTACAATTCAGGAGACACGTGTAGAGGAGATCTGATGCCAAGGTGTTAGTTCGCGCTCGCGGCTCCTAATGCCCCTTGAGGGAGGCGGAGTAATGCACCATCATCGACAGTGCTGCTCGGGCGGGGCCTCTTAGTGCTCTGGACTTGCTGAATACACACACACGCAAAACGGATTACACTTACTAATATTGATGTTTATACTATTATCATTCTTATCATGATTATTACTGAGATAGTAAGTTTACACATATCTCAAAAACAAGCCTGAGGAGTTTTCTTTCTTCTTCTTCAATGTTTCAATTTCAATCTACTTTACTAAGTGAAAGTTCAGTTGTTGTATGCGGGAGGTCAGGTCAAGTTACGCAGGCATTCACCGAGGTTCGTTCAAGTCCATTACGGTTCAAGTCAAAGCGGGCTGCAGTTAAGCGCATTTCCACTCGAAACACACAGCATCGGAGACTCCAGGGACTCTAAGAATAAATGTCCTAACATATTCATTCCAAGAGTACAGAAACACAATGAAATAGAGGTTGTATTCAGCTATTTGCAAGGTGGTTTATTTTCATCTCTTGCTGTTGTTGTTTTATTTTATATGCTATCGTATCGCGATTTCTATATTTTCATCCTCCAGCAAATTTAATAATGGATTTTCTGTCTCTTTTTTCTTTTTGTCTGTTTTCTTCACTCTTGCTTACTACTTGCTATCGCCGCCACCGCAGGAGGAGGCGTCAACAGAGGAATCTGTGGTGCTACAGGACGTGTCAGAGGAGACTTCGGGGCTGTTCAAGTGTGAGGTGATGGGCGAGGGTCCCTCCTTCCGCACCGCCGTCGCCAACAAGACCATGACCGTCGTGAGTAAGTAGAGATCCATACTTTCAGTTTAGACTAAGACCACTGAGACATTAAGAGAGGAGAGAGTATTTCGTGATGGTCACTTAATCTAATTCAAAATACGGAATGTAATGTAAAATTTGAGATCTTGACATTAAAAAAAATAAGAAAGAAAACAAATTCTATTGAGCTTACCTCGTTCAAAAATACGTGATCCGATTAAAACTTTCAATTCTTCATCTTAAATAGTAAAAAGATAAGGAAAATCTTATTGGTAGCTTTGAGACTGTAGTAGGTGACATCCGAACAAAACTAAGTTGCCAAAGTATGAGCATCATGACCCCCAAAAATTTAAAGTATAATTGAATAAACACAAAAATCCAAAGATAAAACATACAGTACCAATAATACAAGAATTAACCTTCACAAACCTTTCCATGATACGCAGCATTATTGGGGCTAAAGTGTCACGCGTAGCATCGTAAAAGCACTAGTTAGCTGAAACATAATACTAAAATTACGAAAAATAAATGCAAAATACCGAATACAATGACATATAACAAAATATAACAAAAGACACCTTGATCAAAAACACTCACGCGCTCGTATACACACACACACACACACACACACACACACACACACACACACACACACACACACACACACACACACACACTCACATAATGCAAGTTAAAGAAATTTACTGATATTTTTTTCAGTAATGTGTGTCACTATATCTTTTTTGTATTTCATGAAATGCAATTTTCAATTTTCTGTTTGGTGAGAAAACCAGAAAATCATTTAGTGTTGTTTCGGATGACTTCATACACGCATGTTTTTAATAAAAGTGAATGGTTGCTGTCATCATGATGATGAGAATAGGAAATATGATACTAGTCATTACATTGCCCGCCAGGGACAACTTTCAAAAGTGAATCATTTCAAGTCATAAACAGTATGACCATTCTTTGGACTGTATTCGTTATTGGCTCATCACAACTTTTTAGAAGGTTACAGAGGTCCCAAGGGCGGTTTTCCAGTCAGAGATGTAGAATCCTTCGCTATTTATCTCCGAAATAAAAAAAAAAGATAGGGCAGGAAAATGTTTGTGAATACGGTGCTTTGTTAGCGTTCAGGCCAAATTATAAAAAATGTTTCCGTCTACGCATGGAAAATAAACAAGAGAACAATAGGTTAATCTATTTATTCTAAAGCACAAGAACTACTTGATTAACAAAATGGACAAAGAAAATGTGTCTAAAAACTTTTAGGTGATCATGAGAAAACGTATCCAGCAGGGAAAGGGTTAAGATCGCTTACTGTCCAGCTAAAAATTTCCTTGAAAAGAAAAAGAAGAATTGAAACAAAATGAAAGTAAAAGAATTCATTACTACGACCTTCGCTGTACAACTATTGCTTTGTTCCCAGCAAAAAATCATACCAATAAAACGAAACACTAGAAAAGAATACATTAATATAATTAGAAAGGCAAACAAAATACATATCATCAAATGGCACGTAAAGTAAAGTAAAGCAGCCACTAGATGTATACCATCATCTCTCCACCTGACTGCACACACCGCAGAGAAGAAACGGAATACAAAAATGCTCGTGATGAAAAATACTCGGACTTTACCAACCCAGAATAGGAAAAAAATACAAGTAAAAGGTGAAGGCAAGAGCGGAGCCGAACCTGAATGCATACCTTGGTGGCAAAGGGTATTAAAAAAACAATATGTAAAACTACTGGAAACAGGAGGCTCTCGCACTTACCAATACTGCTGTGGTGGGTTGCTGTGCTGTGGTGGTGCTGTTGTGTGCTGATGTGGGTTGCTACCGTGCAGCTTCTTTTATTGTGTATGAAGGTTTGAATACATTTTTTTCTTTCTGATATGTAAAATCACTTTCATCAGCCATTCACAAACACTGTGCCGAACATTACCGTTGATAAATAACGCTTCCTGCTCTACTCGCTCTGTGTTTCCCGTCTATCTGTCCGTCTGTCCATCTGTCTTTTCCAAGGGGCACTCAAACTTGAACCGCTCAGACACCAGCCACTACATTTGTTCTTTCCTTACGGCGATGAAAAAAGACGGCCATCTGTCACTGCCTCTCATATCATTCCCATCATATTCTTAGGATCTGACTTAATAGGTTGCATGAAGTAAAACAACAATACTGACGTAAATAACGAGTAAAGTAATAAAAGATATGAAATATTTATTCTATTAAAAAATCGTTGTGGAGAATTATACGAGAGAGTTATGATATTTTCTGGTGCAGGAAGACTATCAAAGCACCACCACCTTCACTGCTACTGAAATCACCACCATCGACGTCACAACCACCGCACCGCCACGCCGCCACCACAGCCAGACGCCATTACGGCACATGCTTATCATGCTCCACCACCACACCGCTCATTCACTCCTCCCCTCGCTCACTCACTACACCTCAGTTCCTCTCCATGTAGTTGTTTTATCACTCATGAGTAGGCGGTGCCTGAATACTGCAGTGTGTGTGTGTGTGTGTGTGTGTGTGTGTGTGTGTGTGTGTGTGTGTGTGTGTGTGTGTGTGTGTGTGTGTGTGTGTGTGTAGGATGAAGGTTTACGTTCAATCTCGTCTTCCAACGTGTTTCCCCGTGCCAGTTTCCAACACACTACATTACTGTGAGTTGTGTGGCACCAGTCACTACTTTCTTTACCTGTATCTTCCAAAACACATCTTATGGTTCTTTCTATTCACACGATATTTCCTTCACGTTTATAATGCTGCCATATTTCTTCACAACCTTCCACGTGTTACCGACACCACACCACTCACAATGAATTGTTAAGAACGATCAGCAAATGATTGCTAAATATCATATAAGTTTACTGACACTGTATGGTTGCACCCAGCATCTAACACCTCTAGATCATTCAGTGTTGCCACGGTGAAGTAAAAATATTAGTTCAAATCACATCTCGAGCGAGTAGTGAACATTTCACTGGACTGGACATCATACTAAAACATAAGATGTCCCATACAGTCTAATCTTAACGAACAACTAACTGACCCGCATTTAAAAAACACAACTGATTACTGCCTGCCTCTTTTCATGTTATGAAGGCTTACTAAAGCATATACAGCATGTGGAGGAAAGCGAAGAGGAGGACTGTTATACCGACTATGTCCATCTTTCATTCACGAGATGACACACATTAACCATGGGAAAGAAAGAAAGTTTATCAAACCAATAATATATATGTTTTTATTATTCATGGTTTTGTCACGGTCTATTTTTTTTGTCCCTCGCCACAGTCCCACCCTCACAAGTGCAGATCTTCACGCGCCCGTCCTCTAACCCGCCCGTCTACCGTATCGGAGAGAGGATACATATGAACTGCACAGCGAGAAATGCCAAGCCTCGAGCTGACCTCTACTGGGAGATCAACAACTCGCCGGTGAGACAGGAGACAAAAGCAGACAATTGCTGCTGCCATCACTCAGCAGCCCAACTCTATTATAATAACTCCTTTCTATCAATCCTCTAAATAGATTATGATGTATTATGATTTGTTAGTACAGAAGAGACACTACTTTCGATCGCAACACCATGGAACTGATTAGAACACTCGCCTCGTCTCCCAGGTGAATGAGCGAGACGTGCAACCCCGCGCAGGTTACGAGGACCACCGAGGCCGTGTCACTTCCACTCTCAGCCTATCGTGGGAGCCGCCCGCATACTTCAAGGATAGCGTGGCAAGGGTGGCGTGCCATGCGGTAGTTGGTGAACACCGAACCACTGCCACCAAGGACATATACCTTAACCCGGCCTCCAGTGCCGCCCTCAACCACCTGTACGCTTCTGCAGGTAAGTTAAGGAGATGGTTCTACTCATTCCCTATCACATTGGATTAGTGGTCGCGATGATGAGGCTTGTCGAGTGATCAAAATGGGTAGCGGGGTACATCTTAGTCTCCACCTTTCTCCCTCATTGCTCTCGTTTCTATTTATTCTTCCCCTAAACCAAGGTCTGTCATCGATTCTTCACCTTAGCCCAGCCCAGGCAGGCCGGCACTTCTTCCCTGGCGAGCGCACTGGAGTTCGGTTTCCTCGTTCCAACATCATTTTCCGGATGATTTCACGGCGTAATTGGCCCTCCCCGTCCCTCCTTTCCGCCACCACTTGAAAATTTGCCTGAAAAAAATTGGCTAGGACAGTTAATAAGCTTTCACGCCAGAATAGCTCGTATGTAGTGGCTGTCGAGGCTGTGGAGTCGCTATTCACTCAGACCAATACGACATAACAAGATCATAAATCTTTTTACAATAATTCAATGAGATTTTCTTACTTCATTCACTTGGCAATTGTATCATCGCTGCCTTATCTCCTTTAGTTTTAATTCTTTTTTCGTAATCCACTAAGTCACTCTGTCAGAAGTTACTTGCAACATGACTATATACACTTCACTCACGCCTTCTATCTTTCCTCTCTCAGGCTGCAAGTTGTCTGCCGCCTGGACGCTGCTCGGCTTGGCGTCGCTGCTGCTGAACCGCCGCGTCCTTTAGCACGTGGCCAGCTTAGCGCAGCAGGGAATGCCCGGCCGTGGTGGGACTGAGTAACAAGTGTCGATTTTTCATCGCTCATTTACTGTCTTGCAGGGTGGACTAAGAGAGAGAGAGAGAGAGAGAGAGAGAGAGAGAGAGAGAGAGAGAGAGAGAGAGAGAGAGAGAGAGAGAGAGAGAGAGAGAGAGAGAGAGAGAGAGAGAGAGAGAGAGAGAGAGAGAGAGAGAGAGAGAGAGAGAGAGAGAGAGAAGAGAGAGAGAGAGAGAGAGAGAGAGAGAGAGAGAGAGAGAGAGAGAGAGAGAGAGAGAGAGAGAGAGAGAGAGAGAGAGACTTGATCAATGCTTGCTGGTATAAAAGAAACGCATTGTTGTTATTTGTATTGAATTTTTCATCTTTTCCTTTTATTACGTGTTCCGTGACCGATACTCTGCTTTCGTTACTACTGACAGTGTAACAAAACATTGCGAGACAGTTTACCTCACCAACCGAGACAGTGAAACAGTGAACCGGTGACCGAATGAAAAATAGAATATCTATGGTGATGAAAAGAAAGGTAAAATAAAACGCAGAAATGCAGAGCAATGCGTGAATTATAAAATACATATATATAAAATATATATACATATAAATTTTACGCACATATGAAAAACATGAAGTGAAGAATTGAGGTGAATATAGAAATTACGTTGGAATTCTTTAAGTTTTCATCCCTCTAAGAACAATTTTAAAATCAGTGTAACCTTTAGGGTGTGTGTATGTGTGTGTGTGTGTGTGTGTGTGTGTGTGTGTGTGTGTGTGTGTGTGTGTGTGTGTGTGTGTGTGTGTGTGTGTGTGTGTGTGTGTGTGTGTGAGAGCGTTTGTGTAAGCAATATCCAAGAAAAAACTCTCTCTCTCTCTCTCTCTCTCTCTCTCTCTCTCTCTCTCTCTCTCTCTCTCTCTCTCTCTCTCTCTCTCTCTCTCTCTGCCGCGAGCTTTGGACTCTCTCATCTCGGCATCCTCTCACACACTTGTTGACTCATGCAAGGAGGTGTGTTGTCGGATGGTCAAAGGGAAGCATCTCGAAAATGAAGCTTGCTGATGCACACCACAGTCAGTCCATGGAACCAGCGACGCCTACGCAGACTGAGCCTAAGGTGTAACTAAGCAAAGCCACCAAGCCGCTACTACCACAACAAACAGGCAGCTTCGCACAAACCACTCTCCGTCAGTCACTCAGCGCTGCTCTAACAGGACCACGTCAGCTAAGCAAAACAATACGTAATACCTGCCACGTGCTCGTCACTTCCCAAGCGGTTCTGAGAGACTGTGCCGTGGTTATGGAGGAAAATACAGGAAAGGACTGTAAACTATAGTGTGTTGAGGTACATTTGTGTGACTCAACGAACCATGAAGCTTTTGTGATTAGTTTTTGTTGTTGCTTTTTTTCTTTTTCTTCTTTTCGGTGTTTTCTATGTTTTTTTTTCTGGTGAATTATGAACTATTTAAAAATGAGTGTGCATGTATGATTAATTAATGATGTTCGTACGTTACTTGCTGTTTTTTTTTTTTTACTTTTTTCTCTGTATTCTATTCTGCATTTGTGATTCGCTCATCGTGCAAAAGACAATAGGTAACATTGACTCTCTACCTGTTAATCAATTATTACCAGACATCGACACACACCTGACGACACTGTTAATGTTGCTGTTACGATTATCATCATTATTATCATTACTATTATCATCATTATTATTATTATTATTATTATTATTATTATTATTATTATCATCATTATCACTATTATTACAGCTTTCCTTATCATTGTCATCATCATCATCATACCTGTTCACTATCCCATCGCCTTGATTACTTACATCTTCCCCTCAACCACCACCACCAACACCCAAACAACCTCAATGTGTAGACAGTGTACGTGTGTCCCTATATACACCTCCTGTTACAGACCAAAGACATAACCCATACATATGCTATATATAAAAAAACAACCTGAGTGTGGTGTATCGCCGGGTTAATAATCCTTGTGTTGCGGGGTTGGCTTATTTCTCTACCCCTTTCTGAGTGTGTTGCTTTTATTTCTTTCTTTAACGAACTCACGTCTGATCAGCTGACTAGTGAGTGAGTGTGTTGTGTGTCCCGTTTTCTGCCACACGTATACTGTTAAGATGCAGTTCTGTAAGCCATGTCCTCACGCACCATAACCCTTTGCACTCTGTGGCCTCCCTAGATTATGTACGATATAAATACACTAATAAAATATCTATATATATACACAGCAAGTCTCCCAAGCTTTATTCATTGCTTCCTAGTCGGCGGTCGGAGGTACGTACATCTGAGTGTAATGACCTGGATATTATGATGCTGTGGCGATTTGCTGCGCTATAAATGCGAGGGAGGGAGTTGGAAGGGACGCTTGTTAAATTTATATAGGCATCCATGACTTCTAACGCATTATTGCAGGTAAGGAAATTTCTATAGATATTTAAGAGGGATCTGTACGTGTATTTAAAACTATGAACGAATTTTTCTCTTTTATGAGTGATTTTATTTTTCTCTTTTACATATCAGTATTTATCAAGCTTTGTTTTTGTTATTATTGTTATGATTATTATTATTATTATTATTATTATTATTATTATTATTATTATTATTATTATTATTCCGTCAGAAACAGTAAAAAAAAAGGAGGTGTTTTCTATAACACCTGATATACTGTTACATTACATGACAATGTACACATTTCATTTTTTTTTTTTCAATATTGAACCAATAGATTATTTTTCTTCTGGGGAATGCAACATTTCACCCAAAACATTACATTATTTAATACCTTACAGCAAGAAGCACACGCCTTACCAATAACACAGCAAAACCACATACACGGGAAAATCACACCAATAACCTACAATTTTATTTTACTTAGCAAGTCGAATAATAAATGCCACATCTGCTGCTAATAACATAATGACACAGGTACACTCACATGAGAAGTGGCCACAGTAACACAATAACCGGCAGTTCCTACCACCGCCACAATGAAGGCAGCAGGAGGAGGAGGCAGGAGGCGGGACAGACCCCATAGCAAAACATGGACTGGCCAAAGTTAGGTGTCAAGTTATTCCCACCGAGAGTCCTGACTAGAAGCAGCGGCGGCAGAGAGTTGAGCAAGTGAAGCCTCCGTCAGGCACTCCGAGTTAGGCACCTACTGGGCCTCCTCTTCCTCTTTACCCTCCTCCTCGACTTGTGTGACGCCTTCTACAGGGCTTCCAAGCAGACTTGTGGGAAATGTAGGTCTGGTTTCAGAGGTGGAGGTGAGCATAATGTAGCAACCTTCAGTATGTTATTAGTATACTGAAACACTTCTGCGCTACATTAAGATTACAAGGAATTTTGGAGATGTCTTTATGATTCCAGTGACAGAATAAAGAGATCTATTCCTCATCAACAGGAGAGACACTTAAATAATATATATAAATATGGGTCTAGTCTTTGAAAACAGTTGTAACTAAAGAGAAAAGCGTTTCAGAATACAGCCCAAAGCATAGTGCTTAAGTTGCATGAGTGTGTGTGACGACGCGAAAGTTGAATGTTAAAGGCCTTTCAACTCAAGACATCCTCGTACAGAAGACTTTTAACACCGGTCTTTGAAATGTCCAGTTTAAACAAAAAAAGACATTCTCATTTTTCTATATGTAGATTAGGGTAAAGAAAACAACATACATGAACAGAAATGGATAAATGAGAGAGAGAGAGAGAGAGAGAGAGAGAGAGAGAGAGAGAGAGAGAGAGAGAGAGAGAGAGAGAGAGAGAGAGAGACGAACAAACAGATATGGCGAACACACAAATGTAAAGGAAATACGGAAAAAAAAGTAGATTATGTCAACACAGCTAACGTACACAGAGGTATACATCTATCTAAATAATCAACATCGGACTGTCATAATTATCATACCTCCTTAGATCCTCTCACTTCACTAATAATTAAGAGTATCTTTCATGTAAACTAAAACACACACACACACACACACACACACACACACACACACACACACACACACACACACGCAAATACATGCACACCCGCAAAACATTATCACAACATAAACTTCTTAACACAACACGAATTTCCCCTCACCATTACTGCAGGAATAGGTAGATAACTTAATGGAATGTAAATTTCCACCAAGTAAATTTCTATCACAAACATTCCACCCAGATCCTCCCCTCTAGAAAACATATTTCTTCCCATCCTGCCCCCAAATATCTCCTCTCCCCCTTTCCCAAACTATTTCCTCCACCCCTTTCATAGAATATTTCCTACCTGTTCTCCAATGGTAAGGTATGTTAGCTTAGGTTACATTTGGATAGGGATGGGTTAGGTTAGGTTAGGTTAGGTTTGGTTAGCAAGCGTCATTTAAGGTTGGGTTAGAATATACAAAATGCAGAATCATATACCCAACAATTTTCGGTCTGAAAGTTTCACGTATTTACCAGGAACAGTATGTAGTATGCGTGAACTAGAATCAGACAACTTTCATCGTAAATCTAATTGAGTGTGTGTTTGGGTCTGTGCATCGCCACTCAACCTGTGCTGGCCCCGGCTCACAACGCCACACGCACATATGCACACGCACACACACGCACACACACACACACACACACACACACACACACACACACACACACACACACATGGCGAGGCAGTGATTAATCAGAGCCGGTAGTGACCTGCAGAGGCTGGATAACCCATGAGGCGCCTGCTTCCGGGTGCCTAATGTGCCTGAGCTCGTGTGTGTGTGTGTGTGTGTGTACGTATATTACCTCGAACTTTAAGCGAGAGGTTGAAGGTTTAACTTTGTTCATATGACCGACGCTTCAATCAAATGATGCGACTATAATTGACAGGAAAAGTGCAAAACTACAAGCCGGGCCAAATAAAGGTAGTGCTGATATTGCTGGTTAGGGGCGAGGGAGGGATGGCCGCCGCTCCCCCTTTGATCTGCCTCGAGCTAATGGGCACTATGAAGTTCATCTACAAATTTGTAATGAGTTTAGAGTTATAAATCTACTGAAATCAACGAGTACAATGTGTCAATGAACTTAGTGCGAATAAATGCTTTCAAATAAAAAAGGAATTATGAGTAAAGAAGGGAGAGAAGAGAGAGAGAGAGAGAGAGAGAGAGAGAGAGAGAGAGAGAGAGAGAGAGAGAGAGAGAGAGAGAGAACGTATAAATAGAATGTTTTACGGACAAAATTAAAACTTACAGGAATATAGACTTTCTCAAAGACACGTAAGCCTCCTCATCCTATCTTACAATTTCCTTTCATTGCAAGAAATAAACATGCGAAAAAGATCTAACATATTTTTTCTTCCGAGATACTTAAAAACAGCACCGATTTACACTCCTTACTACTAGGACGGAAAATACATACTGAGGTCATAAGAGCATCAATCCAAAAAGACCTCACTCCATAAAGACCCCAGGATGTATTGGTCACACTTCACTTGGCACCCAGACCACTTGTTTCTCATATCTGTCTTTATATACTTAGACTTATTGACTAAAGATTAATTGAATGGAACTCATTCACCACCATAAGGTTCACCAGTGCAATCAACCACTACCCGCTCACCCACCTACTCAGTCACATCCTTCCTTGCATATATCTTTCAATCCTTTCAGCCACTCAAACACATCCATCCATTCATGCATCCATCCATCCACCTATTCACTTAACCACCATCCATATGGCAGCCCACTAACACACCAATTCACCGCATCCCTCCATCATCTGACTTGAACCACCAATCACCTGAGAATCTTCACAAATTATGTGATCACAAGCAAGTGTCACCAGTTTAGACTTAATCACTCATCATTCACAAGCATTATTGCCACGCATCAGTAAAAATCATACAGACTAGCACCACCACCACCAACAACCATCCTTACGCCAAGCTAGTCTCCTGCCGGGACACGTGATACTCTCAGCGAGAAGCAAAGATCACCCTTAACGACCTGGACGCGGCAAGTGCATACAAACGTGGACTAAGAGGAAAATCTAATTTGAGCCCAGTGACTCCGATGGTCCCGGGCGAGCCCACCAAGCCCCGCGGGAGGAGTGTGGCGGAGGTGACAATGGGCTGAAGTGTAGCCTCTCGTTACCTTTGGATAAGCCGTTTTGTGAGGCCTCCGCGGATGTTTCCATGTTCAGGGAGTGTCAAAGGGAGCCTCTCTTGAAAGGTTAATGGCACTGTACCACGTGAATGCAAATTTTTGTGGTTTTCGCTGTCATTTAAGTGTTTTCTTTCCTTCGTTCTTTTGTTCATGTTGCTTTTCTATTTTGTCCTTTGGGTAGCATTTCTTTTTAGTCTTACCACCTCTCTCTCTCTCTCTCTCTCTCTCTCTCTCTCTCTCTCTCTCTCTCTCTCTCTCTCTCGGCCAGGAAAAATAAGTTTATGGCAGAGTCTGAGTGTGCTCTCACCACGCTCACCTCGCTCATGTATTGGACTTTTCTAGTTTTTTTTTTTTCTTTCTTTCACAGGGAAGTGTATCTCTTAATGCTCTGGGTTTTAGAGACCATCGTGTCGTGTCAGATAAGATGGAACTCTTTCTCGACGACTCAATATCTGTGTTGTAACTCTTGACAATTTTCTAAAGTTATTACACTTAAAACTTGCACTTGCGCGCGCGTGCACACACACACACACACACACACACACACACACACACACACACACACACACACACACATACAAGTCCTCAGGGAGGCATAAAATTTTCACTGGGGTAACAAAGAAGGTCTGGAGAATGGGAGCGTCACTGTGATGGTCGACATTTCAATTGTAATGCAAATGTTGTGGACCGACTGACGAGGGTCGGGGCGGGTCGCTGCCACCAGGATGGCGTGTCTCTTTCTCCATTGCTGGTGTGGGAGGAAATAAGTAAGGAAGGAAGGAAGGAAAGAAGGAAAAAAAGAAGGCAGGTAGGAAAGGTCGAGAGAATGAATAACTCGCTTATTAATCACCATTTCCAACCCCTTTTTAATTGTCAGTGTGAATGGCTGTGTGTGTGGCGCTGATTAGTCATTATGATCATTTGTCTGGTTCAGCTTCTACCTGAGATCATAATTATCTAAGTTACATTAATTGCAACAGGTTAATAACATGTCCTTAACTCTGTCACGATGCATCCTCAAAAACTCAGTTTAAAACACATACGTATGATTAACAATAATCCATAGTTTTGTTTTTCAGGTCTCATGGGCCTCAATTCGAATGTATTTCAGGGCTAAGTGAGTAACAGCACCAACAGTATAAGCAGCAGCACCACCATCAGCACAAGCAAAAACAGCAGCAGTAACAATAACAATAACAGCATTATTAGCAGCAAATACGTTCAATGAATACTCTAGTAATCATAAAATTACTAAGGGATCATTAAGCCTACTAACGTCAGATCAGGGAGAGAACTGTCACTATTAAACAACACAACAACAACATTTAACAACAACACGCGTCCCCAGCCACCTCGTAACTATTGTGGGGTCAGTTTGCTGCAGATTGCACAGATCATGAGCTTTGAGCGTCGAGGAGCACAATCTGGCGGCGGCGGGAGAAGTCGCTGTTTCCTCATGGTGAGCGAACAAACCAGATAGCTGAAGGTGAGTGAGAGGTAGCGCCTGATGCTCGCACGCCATGCTGGACCGTTCACGTCACTCATTACTGCATGGGGATGGTATTTCTTTTACCTGACGCACGCAATAGGGACACACAACTTGAGTATTTTAAGTGACATGTAATTGTTTAGCGAAGAAAAATGCCTGGGAAAATAAGGCAGTTTCTTGCTTCATAAACTCCAGAGGATAATGAAGAAAATACCCTTTCTCTCTATCTAGACTGTCACACTCTGATGAAGAGATGGGAGATGAGAAGGTTAAGCGCATGAAATAGAGATATAAATGTAAACTTAAGGACGTATTTACAGACTTTACAATATATTTAACTGTGCTTTTCTTTTGGTTCACCTTGAAGTTAGACATATCGCTGAAAAAGTCACTTATTTGTCACTATTTCAGGTTAAGGAGTCAGATAAAGACCAGCTCGCGGGCTCAAAGTTACGAGTGCTGACCCAATTCACGGCAGTTTCTCGGTGGAAGAGGCTGCACTTTCTCGTAATCAAGGCTGACGGCATAATTACGATCTTGTTATAACGCAGGCGAAACTCAATATACAGTTACTATATTTATTTCTAGTGCGTGACTTCAGAATTAAAACAATGTCCACACAGCACATGATATATCGCTGTGGTGGGAGGGTGTTACTATTAGAAGCACACGGACACCACCTGCTTCTCTGCCTGCAATGCGAGTAGCAAGCGGCACTCAAGTGACTTAGCCCTCATCCATCCCGCCAAAGCTGTACAGCACGAGGCAACAGTACTACTAAGAAAGGACCACCACGGTAATCTGGAAGGCAGAGAGCGACTCACCGTCCCAAGAGAGGAAGGTAATATTCTAACGCAGATTGAAAAGCGAGGTAGGTGGATATGGAAGCCACGACCACGGTAACGAGGCTTACTTGTACATACGTCCCACTAACGCATATAGAGTGAAGAAAACAGTTGCCTGTCGCCATATCTTTAATCACACAAGACATGGAAATCAACGTTACGATGGATCGTTTACGTACGTCTCCACCTTAACGTGAATGCATAACATGTATATGTTAAATTCATAACACGAGATCAATTATAACGTCATCGTTTCGTAGATAAAAGGAACAATGTAAATATAATAACGACACTCATGTCTCGAAAATCAATGAAAAACCTCTCTCTCTCTCTCTCTCTCTCTCTCTCTCTCTCTCTCTCTCTCGTTAGAGATGGATAGATAAATAGATGGATAGATATATAGATAGAGAGATAGATAGATAGATAGATGAGTAAATAGATAGACAGATGAATGCATAAATAGATAACTATGAAAGTAACAAATTGATTGGTAGATAGACGTACATCGCAAACATATATAAAAAAAAAACAGGTACAATAACTTCTAGACATCAGTAAACTGGTAAAACAAACCGTAACACACACACACACACACACACACACACACCAAAATATCAGCATACAATCAGAGACGAAGACAGAGACAGACAAGATAAGCACCCCGAGGCCTCGCGTGGCATGCCGTGCCTTGTTGTGCTGCGCTGTGTTGTGTTGTGCTGTGTTGTATTGTCCTGCCTTTAGTCCTACCCCTGTACCTGCACTCCCCTCTCTCCCTCCTCCCCTGCAGGAGCGTGACAAAGACTCGCATGTCCCTCTGTTGCCACTAATTGCTTCCTTCCTGTTGGGCTCGAAACACTCACATCTCCGCGGCTTTGACTTCGCCTTAATCACGGAAGGAAACTCACGCTACCTAATTAGTGTTGGATGGACGCCTGCCTCGGGTTGAGCTCTTAAAGTACTGCTAACCCTCTCTCTCTCTCTCTCTCTCTCTCTCTCTCTCTCTCTCTCTCTCTCTGTCTTTATTCGTTTTTGTGTGAGTGTATGCCTTTATTTTCAAGCTGTTGTCTGTGATCACAACTAGCGCCATGGAATGTAAGGTAACGCGGTGAGGTAATGGTAATGAGGACATAGGGAGACTGACTCTTTGTTAGTATGCGTACTTGCTTACCTTTTATCCTGTGGTAATGATGGTGGTGGTGGTGCTGGTGGTCGTGGTGCTGGTGCTGGTGGTAGTAATGTTTACCACCTTTGTAACAGTGATATAATGTTGGTTTCTTACTTGTGATGTTCAGTGATAAATGCTTGAAATGAATGATCAGCTCAACCTCTCCTGATTAGTTATCGCGAATCTAACGAAATGTAGATGTATGTGAAGGTCAACGGTAATGGAAAAAATGTCAGAGATGTAGATAGTATATCATTACTCAAATTCAAAATGATCAATAAAGTATAAGAACAAAGGACACAAGTCGTTACAAAGAAGACCCACACACTCGCATACTTTTCACTCGAAGTTATAGCCAAAATATAAACTTTTATTTTATATATTACTATTACTATTCTCACTCACAAGCGTGCGCGCGCACACACACACACACACACACACACACACACACACACACACACACACACACACAAGAACACACACACACACACACACACACACACACACACACACACACACACACACACACACACACACACACACACACACACACACACACACACACACACACACACACACACACACACACACACACACACACACACACACACACACAAGAACACACACACACACACACACACACACACACACACACACACACACACACAAACAAACAATAAAGAATATTGAAAATGTATATCTATGAATTTTGCCTAAAACTACAACATAAGGTAAATATTCACACCAAAAATAATACTGATAATTACAATGACAACAATAATAATTATAATAATTATAATAATAATAATAATAATAATAATAATAATAATAATAATAATAATAATAATAATAATAATAATAATAATAATAATAATAATAATAATAATAATAATAATAATAACAATAATGATAATAATAATAATAATAATAATAATAATAATAATAATAATAATAATAATAATAATAATAATAATAATATTAAACAACAACGACAACAACAATGACAACACAAAGAACATGAATAACACCATAAAAGGCAACAAAAAAAGAAACAAACCAAACAAAAAATCAAATAGAATAAGAATACGGAGGGAGAAAACGGGCCACGGAAATCTTTTAAACAACTAAGTGGAGGAGGAGGAGGAGGAGGAGGAGAAGGAACAGTTAATGTGGACATCGCTTTAAAATGCACAGAAACCTATCCCTAAGAGTGGGCGCCCAGGGAACACAACTACACAATTCCAGCGAGACTCCTCCTCCTCCTCCTCCTCCTCCTCCTCCTCCCACAGACTTGCACACACCAACCAACCCTGAACCCAACCCAACACTGGACGCGAATCATACACACACCAGAAACCTGATTAATAGAAAACGAAAGCCGAGGAAGAAAATTCAAGGCAGGCTGTGTCTTCTTTACTCTATTTTTTTTTCCCTTATATATTCATGAGGACATCCATATCTGTCCGATTATGCAGCAGTAATCGGGTTTCCAAAAGATCATTTGCATACCTAGCGACATCTGGCGTCCCATTGCTCGCACACATATTACAAGTTAGGGGGGGAGGTTCGCCCAGGGGTATAAATATTTACGAGAAGAATAAACATCCTCTGCAGCGGCTCTTCTTCCCGTTGGGGCTGTTTGGGGGATAATTTGTGGGGCGGCAACCCTGGCGGTGCTGTTCCCGCTGTCTGGCGAGTGCATGGCGAGTGTTGAGTGGCGAGTGTTTCCTTCAGGGAGCTTAACTGGAGCTTAACTGGATCGGAGGCTGTCTGCTGTGTCTCTAGAGTATGGACTTTCCTTGATGACTGGTTAAATGTTTGTACACTAAACACTTGCAGATTTGAGGTTCACGTTCTTGTTGAAGCAAGTTGTTAAACAGATGCTATGGACGCCGGTTGGACTTTTTTTTATATAGGTTTTATATAGGTTTTCGATTTATTTATCCACTGATCTATCTATCTATCTATCTATCTATCTATCTATCTATCTATCTATTTATCTATCTATTTATCTATCTATCTATCTATCCCTCCATCATCCGGGCACACCTGACTGTTGTAATTGGTTGCCACGACGTCAAGTGAAGCATCTGTTGTTGGTTGTTCCTATTCGTCCTTCCCTGATCTTACTGACTGCACAGCGACTTTCCCAGCCTCTTTAGTCTTTAATTCTACGAACTGTACGCTGGTGTCTTTCATTTCATATCTTCTCTAACTTAAGAATCCTGACGGCGGGTGGTAGTGTTCTTTCTTTCCTCTTTACTTTCCTTTCTTCCTCTCCTCTCACCAATAATGTGCTTTTGTGTCCGCCGCTGTTGTGTATGTTAGCTTTCAGGTGGTACAGATTTCACGTGCTCTCCTTTCTTTTTTTCGAATGATAAATCGTGTAACGTTAATTTAATCCATGTTTCGAATAATTTCACGAGTAATGCGAGTGATATTTGATGCTCTTGGAGTGCCTGGAAATTTTTCGCTTCATCATAGGGGACTCTTTTTAATCCGATACAAAAAATATGTGGCGATTGGAGAGAGAGAGAGAGAGAGAGAGAGAGAGAGAGAGAGAGAGAGAGAGAGAGAGAGAATAAAACTGTGGGATAAAAGGATAGCGTGAAGGGAAGATTATTCGTGTGTGTGTGTGTGTGTGTGTGTGTGTGTGTGTGTGTGTGTGTGTGCTGGTTACAATTAGAGTCAAGGACGCGCTGCTGAAACTTTTACCTCAAGCGCGTGTCACGTCTCGGGAGACCCCTCGTGCTGTTCCGCGGCGCTGCACTCTGGGCCTCGCGGTGGTGCACTGCGGCGCATTAAGTCACATCTTGCCGGTCAACAGATTTACGGTAACTGATAATAATTAACATATATTTACTGAATCACAAGTGGTGTCTGGGTGAGCGCCAAGATATCGCATCGCAGCGCCGGCTGAGTTGTGTTTCAGCGGACTGCCTCTCCTCCACTATGGCGCGTGGTGCGGGTGGAGTTAGTGGTGGAAGGCAGTTAGGCTTGCTTGCTGTGGTGTCTTCTACTTTCCTTTATGTTATTACATGTCCTCTAATTTTTGCTGTGGGATGATCATAGAAACTAATCTAAGTTGTATGTTAGTGTTATTCTTTCTTCTCTCTCGTTTTCGATATGAAATGAGCAAAATATGAATCGTTAACGCAAGAAGTGTAAGTTGAACATTAGTCTCTCATCTTTTACTCATTGATTTACCTTTGTAGTTTCAGAGTAGTCACATAACAAAATTTCGTGTCTGAAGGCGATCTAATACCACGTCGAGCACAGGTTTTTTTTTTACTATTTGTTAGAATGATGGAAAGATAAATTAATCAATCATTTAATTGACCTACGAGATGCACACAGCTGATCAAATATAGAGGACAAGTGAATTATTGAGACACTTTACTGAAATACTCCTGGCTGTCTGATATCACTAATGCAGATTTGTCCTTTACTCTTCGGGTTTAGTATTAGTCATTTAAGCTTCACTGTATAGAATTGGCAGCAAAATGTAGGCCCTTCTCTGAGACTTGTCATATAAAAGTATGAGAATGTGTAATTCCTATTAGCAGTAAAAATTTATAATCTCTGCTTGTTTAGTGATAATGGCGTAAATGTAATTTTTGTCTAATCTTAAAAGCGAAAAAAAAAAATTCCATCTCAATTTCTTACCGAAAACAATTTGTTTGATCAAGGCCAGTATAAAAAAAGGAAAACACTTAACGCTTAGTAGAAAAGAACACTCTACTTTATATTTAAAAGAGGTGAAGAGAAAGTCCTCGTTTACGAGTTGCGGTGAAAAAAAATTCCTTTCTAACTGTTTATACAGAGGTGGAAAAAAAAATCCTCTTTGTTTTTATGAAAAATGTCCACTCTGATTCCTTAGTAGCGACGAAAAAAAAAATCATCTCTGATTTAGTAATAGCGACGAGAAAAACAGCTCACTTGCTCTTTCTCACTCCGGCTCTGTACACCAGACCTGCTTCAAATGAATTCCTTTCCTCAATACCTTCAACATGCTGCACAGAATCAACGATGTCTGTGGACAATTTTCATTTATCAACTGAAATTGTTTTTGTAATCATAATGTTGTATAATCTTTCAATGTTTTTTTGTTGATTTCTGATTAAATTCTGAATACAAATGAAAGGTATATAGTAGGAAGGAGAAAAGGAGAGAGGGAGATGGGGGAGGAGGAGGAGGGAGGGGTTTAATGTGATTTATCGAGGCGTTGTATTATTAAACATTAAAGTCTGTGTGCGTCATTCTCGGGTCGTATTCATTATTACCAACACACTCAATCAGTCTGACACCCTTGATCCCCGTCGCTCCCTCATTCTGCCTCGTCAGCTCAGCCCGTATATCAGACGGAGGAAATTTGTGTTTGGGTCACCAGAAGCTGAATTTATAGCCACAATTGGCAATGCCGTGGTGACAGGCTGCAATATATTTCTTCCACCGGGATTCCTATTACTGAATTTTGGGAAAGCAAGAGACGCGGAGACAGGGAGAGAAAGAATCAAAATATGACTAATGAGTATACAGATGTATTTGGAAAGAGGAAATTACGTGTAACCAAGAGCAATGACATTAATTTGATCAAGCGTTTCTGAATACCGTTTGAAGTGCATGCGTTGGCCACTACAGAGGGCAGTGTTTGTATTCCCCGTGTCACTGTTTCAAAGGCGCCAGACAGCGCGCGAACGGCGGCTCATCAACCTTAGTGGCATTCATCACACTCCTCCTGCTCCTCTTATTCCTCCTCCTCTTCCTCTTCCTCCTCCTACTCTTCCTCTATCAGATTCCCTTTATGTTGTACTTTTCCTTGTCATCTTTTTAATATGTACGTAATATCTGGAGGAATTGTACGTAATAGGAAGGTAAATGTTTGCATAAGAAGTGAAAGAGTATTATTTATGAATGAGGCGCAAAAAAAAAAAAAAAAAAATAGACCTGCGGTGTAAACTCCTATTAATAACGAGTCCTGCTCTCCTCATCCTATTCGACACGTTCTACTAGATTGAATGGAGTTTTCCTTTCATTTACTGAACAAACCACAATGATCGTCATGACTTACCATTTGGTATTTCCTTTTTTAGAGGAAAATATAATATATAAATAAGGCAGCGTTATCTTAGATGTATACGTTTATATGGTGGTTAAATTTTAGACAACTTTAGAATTTGCATTTCTTTCTTCTTTCTCTTTCTTTTCTTTACATCTACTTTTTTCTAAAAACAGCTATACACATTGGATTTTTCTCTTTTTGATTAATCAAATTATAAAAAGATTAACAAACTATTTGAAATTTTAATCTTTGTGTCACTGCAGTCTGTATAATTATATCGTTGGTAAAAACTTGACTCCCACATTTTTTATAAATACATCGCAATAACGTTTGTTATAATTATGATCTATCCATCACGAACTGGAAAAAATAAACATCACTCTATTAGTAAATTATGAAACGCAACAGATAAACAATCTTCATGATTTCCACTTCACCTTCACATCACATCACATCACATCACACACATACACACACACACACACACATACACACACACACACACACACACACACACACACACACACACACACACACACACACACACACACACACACACACACACACACACACACACACACACAGATATTTGGGTGTGTCTCCTTTCACGTGTAGCCCCTGTTCACCTACCAGTGAGTAGGTAGGGGATGTAAATCGAGGAGTTGTGACCTTGTTGTCCCGGTGTGTGGTGTGTGCCTGGTCTCAGGCCTATCCGAAGATCGGAAATAATGAGCTCTGAGCTCGTTCCGTAGGGTAACGTCTGGCTGTCTCGTCAGAGACTGCAGCAGATCAAACAGTGAACACACACACACACACACACACACACACACACACACACACACACACACACACACACACACACACACACACACACACACACACACACACACACACACACACACACACACACATATATATATATATATATATATATATATATATATATATATATATATATATATATATATATATATATATATATATATATATATATATATATATATATATATATATATATATATATATATATATATATATATATATATATATATATATATATATATATATATATATATATATATATATATATATATATATATATATATATATATATATATATATATATATATATATATATATATATATAAGACAAGCGAACATGAACACTTATGATGTATTGTAATTTCAATCAAGCCACCATAGTATTAATAGATGACACATATTTTTTGGCCAATACATTATGTTTGACATGAGAAAACAAACTGAATTATCAAGTATTTGTCATACACGACGCCTTGTTTTGAAAGCAGAGTCGTTTGAAAGATTTCCTTCTCTACAATTAGGGATTATTAATGATGAGAAATTAAAATATTATCTGCAGCAATTACTCACCGTCACTACTTTAAAACCTCAGGTAAGTAAGTTAGTGAGAAAATTATTCAGTGGTCATTTCGTGTAATTAATTTTCATAACTGTTCAACCTTTAGGGCAGACGCAGGCTCATTTCAGTGGATGATTGCACATGTTTCGTTCTACTACACAAAATTCCTATAATTTCAGGGTACTGACATATTTCGAACAAGGATGCTACAAAGATATTCCTTCACACAAAAATCGCTTCTGTCACATCTCCCACACTGTTGGAGAATCCTCATAGTGCGGAACCGTCGTTTTCTGTGCGTTTGGCTCATTACATTCCTTATGACCCTGACCAGCCAACAAGTATTTTGTTTGTTATACGAATTTTTTTTACACAGTATTATGGAACAACCAAAACAAAGACAAATATAGTTCACATTCTGATATTCTCCTTCTCTACACTTGCGGTGTGTAACAGATATGCTGTACCTCTCTAAAAAATGTCATTGATTTATAATAAGCTAAATTTGTAGAAGTCTTGTGTAGGAAATGCCAGGCATACATAGTGTAGGAAACGTAGCGTATCCCCCCTCCTCCTTTTCCCGCAACACACACGAAAGACAAAAACGTGAAGCGCAGTTCCACTCAATTTTACTTTTCTCCCTTCCTTTTAAAATCATTGCGTCGCGTGTGAGGAGAGCACATGCCCCTTCCTCTCCCCTCCCTTCCTTTCCTTCCCTCTCTTCCCTCTCCATTACCTCCCTCCCTCCTTTCCATTTGTCCCTCTCCTCTTCCCCCACCCTCACCCCAGTGCTTCTCTACCAGAAATATTTTTTGCCTATCTCTCTCTCTCTCTCTCTCTCTCTCTCTCTCTCTCTCTCTCTCTCTGTGTGTGTGTGTGTGTTCCAACAAAACAAAACCTGTATATTTGTTTATTTCTTTCCTCGAGCACGTCTCCAGCCGCTCCCTCACTGCCAAGCTGGTACCCTCAACTTGTGCTCTCTCATGTCGCTTTTCTCTTCCTCTTTTCTGTGTCTATTTGATGTGTCTCTCTCTGTGTCTGTCAGTGTGTTTGCTTGTCTTTGTTTCAGTCTCTCTTTGTTTCCATTTAGATCTGTTTTTGTCATTGCTAGTCTTTATCTCTGCTACTATATTTTTTTTATGTTTGCCAGCCGAAGTTAGTATTTTTTTTTTTTTGTCTATATGATTAACTTTATCTCTTTTTTAATCTTTGACTAGGTTTCCATTTTAGTAAGTTTTTCTCCTTTGTTTGTCCATTTTATGTTCATCTGTCTTGTTTATGATTTTTTTTTTTATGTAAGAGGGCTAAAAAATTAATATTAGAAAAAAAGGCCCATTGGAACTGTAGTCTCCTTAAAAGATTCAAAAGAGTTAGTCAAAATTCAGGGACAAATGCCTCTACACCTCTCTCATAAAAGAATTTAAGTCGTAGGAACTTGGAAATACAGAGACACACAGGGAGTTCCAGAGTTTACCAGTGAAAGGTAAGAATGATTACTGGTTAACTCTTGTATTAGAGGGTTGGATAAAATAGGGATGAGAGGAAGAAGAAAGCCTTGTGCAGCGAGTCCGCAGGAGAGGGGCGAGGCATGCAGTTAGCAAGATCAATAGAGTAGTTAGCATGAAAATAGCAAAAAAAGATAGAAATGAATGCAACATTTCAGCGGTGAGAAAGAGGCTGAAGACAGTCAGTCAGAGGAGGGGAGTTGATGAGACGAAAAGCTTTTGATTCCACCCTATCTGATAAAGCTGTATGAGTGGAACCCCCCAAACATGCAAAGCGTACTCCACACAAGGACGGATAAGGCTCTTGTACAGAGTTAGCAGTTGGAGGGGCGAGAAAAACTGGGGGAGACGCCGCAGAACGCCCAACTTCAGAGAAGCTGTTTTAGCAAGAAATGAGATGTGAAGTTTTCAGTTTATTTGTCTTTGTCTATATTTACTTACAAGTCTCTGTTTTCGTATGTTTACCTCCTTCCATAGTAGTCTTCTAATGTCATTGCCTTCATACGTTTGTTTGAAACACACAAGTTCTCTCTCTCTCTCTCTCTCTCTCTCTCTCTCTCTCTCTCTCTCTCTCTCTCTCTCTCTCTCTCTCTCTCTCTCTCTCTCTCTCTAAAACGAAAATTGTGATAATGATGGCAAATAAATGTCATAAAAATCCAAACGTGATACATTATTTCGCTCTGCATTCTGCTCTCATCCCACTGATAGAATATTTAATTAATGAAATGCATGGCTTTTTTGGGGATTTAAAAAAAAGAAGTTTTTTGTAAGCAAAATGCAGATGTTAAAAATTGCTGCTGTTATTTCAATTTAATGTATATATACGAGCAATACTTTTTTTTTGTCTTTATTATGTGGAGTTGCTTTTTATGTACACATGTATTTTTCAGTAAAAGTAGAAATATCAGGATTCGAAAATACTTTACCTCCCTAATACTCTATTTTCAATTTATACTCTTAAGGTGTGAGTAAAAATCTGTACTCAACCAATCATAGCTCCATACACAGGAGTAATTGCGGGAAAATATTTGTTACCCACACAGCACATATAAAAATAGTGATTTGTATAGAATAGAATTGAGTGTTTATACAACATTAAAGAGAGAGAGAGAGAGAGAGAGAGAGAGAGAGAGAGAGAGAGAGAGAGAGAGAGAGAGAGAGAGAGAGAGAGAGAAACAAATACGGATATTAAAGTAAGAAAATGGAATAAGGGAAACTCTGTCTGTATTCCTCCTTCAGTAAATGGCACTGAGATTTGCAGGTGCTTTCTGTGATGTCTGTCTAATGAGGTAAATCCATAAAGTTATCCTTTTAAAATTGATAGTATGATTTTCTTTCCTTACATCTCTTTTCGGTTTATTCATCTAATGTTTTACAATATCAAAGCAGAATAAACCGTCCAGTATGATGAAAGCAAATGTGATATTTTTAGTTGCTTAGGTGTGCAATAGAAAAAACATACCTTAAGTAGATGAAATTGAGGTTATGGTACTTGAAGCAATATTACGCTCATTGTAAGTAAGGTTTAGTGAACGGCAGTAAGAGTGACTACTTTTTCCTACTATTCTTCTGGGGCATGAAAAACGCCAACAAAGATTTTAAAAATACAGAAAAAAGCGCTCTTAATTAATCTCTGTCTCCTCAACCATAAAAAATCGTGTTACATAGTGTTTCAAAAAGGTAGAGGTGGGTGCTACTGACGAAGGTACCACCGCGCTACTCTGTGCAGTCCTGTGTTCTGTCCTCGTGTCATTGTTTGATATCTATCGGGGCAACACACGCATGGGAGTGACACGCAAAACTTCCGCAGCGAATCTATTCATGCCTCGTAAAGTGCATGTCTGCAATGGTGAAGTAGAGCATTATCTTCCTGTATGCATGACTTTTTCAGCTGCATAATTGACTGATTAAGTGTCACAGTGACGCGACAATGAGAGGAAAAATTCATAGTTGAGAAGCATTTATGCGGTGAAGGACAGCGTTATTTTCTCGTATGCATAACTTTATCTTTTTATTCTTTTTTTTCTTTTTTGCTGCTTGACTCACTGGCTGATTATCAGTGACATGATAATATGACGAAATAATAAGTATCAATATTGTGTAAACTCCGATAGGAATGCAAACGACTATATATGAAAAAAAACAGTAATTTGTTATTGGACTTTACCACAAACCAAATATCAAGCAATGAAATATTAGGAAACACTAGACAATAAAACATAAACAAATAAGTAAAAAAATTTAACGTTCAATTAAAAGCTTTACAACAAAAATATATTCAATTTTTTACATTCTTAAGCTTCATTGAAATTAACTTTATCAAATATTCCTCGCCTTCCACCACCACTACCACCACCACCCTCACCATCACCTTCACGCTCTTGAAAATATAATTCACCGAACAGACAGAATTCAAGGTGCATGTATTAATTTTGACTCAGTTTTCTGGTTGAGGTTAAAAGTAGAACATATGTATTGAAAATCTATAAAACTAGAAAAGAAAAAAAAAAAAAACAAAGGTACAAGAACGCTCCTCAACCATACATTTTCTCCTCCAACATCCTCCTCTTCTTCCTGCTCTTCCTTCTCTTTTTCTCCATTTCCTCTCCGTAGTTCTCGCCTTTTACGCAACGCTCAAGCAAAAGGTGAAGGTAAAAATACTAAAGCGAGGGAAAAAAAATACTTGATAATAAGAAGAAACTGTGGCCACATTTTCTAGTGCTAAGCCTCGGGGGCGTCACTCGGGAGCCCCTCTGACGCGCCGCGGATATTTATGGCCAATATTTTTACGCATATTTCTATTTTACTACATCTGGTACGAAGAAAGAAACAGCCTGGTGATGGCGGACCGAAGCGCGCCTTGGACTGGCTACGCTAAACATACAAACACACACACACACACACACACACACACACACACACACACACACACACACACACACACACACACACACACACGCACGCACGCAAATAGAAGGACCGTTTGCACCAGTAGTAGTTGACAATATATTTTCTTTTCCTGCAAGAATGAACAGATAAATGTAACGAAGAAAAATAAACAAAGCCACATCCACAATGAGTCCACCCCAAATAAAACATAGGGCAGACAATTTTCTAAAAAGGTTAAGGTTAATGAAGGTCCCAAAGTGCCTTGATGGTTCCCTGCCGCAGGAATAATTCACAACACTGGAAGCCTGAGAGACCAGGAAAAAAAGACGGGGAGTATCAGAGTGAAGGGATGAGTGAAGGAAGGTAGTACTACTTAAGTCTTACATTATTAAAGTGGACAGAACGGAAGATAAGAGCAGAGAAAAAGTTTGGCGCCGCATGTCCACCGAAGGATAGACATGTGATTAGTAAGTGGAGCAGAATATGAAAAAGAGAATACAAATAAGTGAAATAAAGATAAAAAAAAAAAAAAAATTGAACAGAAGTAAATTGTAAGAGATTTCATTTACTGTTTTCATATGCCACAACAATGAGTTCATATGGCTCTGAAGACGATAAAGGAATATTAGACAAAAAATAACCTGTGAAAGTGAATGAGGCCGATAATTCTCGTGAAATAGGACACAATCTATAAAAAAAATCCCTAAAGACCTATGATGACTATATATATATATATATATATATATATATATATATATATATATATATATATATATATATATATATATATATATATATATATATATATATATATATATATATATATATATATATATATATATATATATATATATATATATATATATATATATATATATATATATATATATATATATTCGAACAGAAGCATGAATTAAGGGTAACGAGTGGAAACATGGTCACAATAAACAACAGAGACACAAACAAAGAATGACCAATTAAAAAAAGAAAACGAACACAAAAAGAGATAACCACAAAAAACACATTATGGTGAGCGGACTTATAC
>NC_059285.1:8479145-8501645 GCF_017591435.1 Portunus trituberculatus
TAAATTGACTTCAGAGATTGCTTCTCTTTCCACATACGTTTCTCCCTTCTGGAAAACGTCCATCACTGTCTTGCTTCTTCCTTATGCATGACGTCCACGCGTAGGTTCGAATCCCACCACGTACAGCCTTAAAACACTTTGCCATTTGTCGAGTGGTTTAAAGCTACCTACATATCACCATGATACCCAGGTTCTAGGTGGTTACACTCAAGATGAGCTTGGGCGGTGATATGAGCCCTAATATGGGTACCACTATAAATAAAATTGCCTACGCCACTAATGGGCGGAAGCTGAACAGCGCTTCCCATACACTCTTCAAGTGTGCCTACAGGCGCTATAGGCCTTACCGTAAAAAAAAAAAAAGATTCCCTTAAACTTGAACGATACACCTCTCTCTCTCTCTCTCTCTCTCTCTCTCTCTCTCTCTCTCTCTCTCTCTCTCTCTCTCTCTCTCTCTCTCTCTCTCTCTCTCTCTCTCTCTCTCTCTCTCTCTCTCTCTCTCTCTCTATCTATCTATCTATCTCTCTCATTCGACCTATCCGATCAAATTCATTCAACACTTATTCCTTTGTCTTCCCCACGTAAGTCAGCCGTGACACCCGCTCTCTCCTGCATCAAAACTTTCAATGCAGTTATTCAAATTTTCCCAGAACTCCTCCTCTCCCTCTTATCCTTCCAGACCCCAACGGAGACATTCACAATGGCGCTCCTCCCCCGCCTTACTTTCATTTCCCAGCGTCATTAGTCCAACGTTCACCGCCGCTCGCTTTTTCCTCCGTCAGACCCCGACACGCACCCCCATGAGATTATCTGAGGAAGGATGGTAGTGCAGATATCCAGGAGAGAAATAAACAGGAGATAGCACAGGAGGATGTTACTGTGAAGGAGAATACGCAGTTAGGTATAGCCACCTGGCAAGTAAGAGATCAAGTGTCTGCATATAAAGACTCGTATACGTGAATAGAAAAAAAGAAATAAAAAAAAAACAAAGAAAATATAGAACTAAGACGTCCAAACACACATGCACACACACAGTTAGGGCGGTGGCCTACAGATTTTACGCGCTACGCAGACTCACATCACTGGGCACACCAACAGAGGAGTTAAAAGGTGGTCCTCCTGTCTCACCGCCACTCAACGGCAGCAGCTAGAGAATGTACAAAAGAGGGCATGCAGGATCATCCTTGGCCCTGCCTACACTAACTACGACCACACCCTGACCACTCTGAACCTTCCCAGACTGTCTAACAAACACCGAGAAGCCCTGTTGAAATTAGGCAGAAGCCTACTACGTCACCTGAGGCTTCGTCACCTTTTCCCCCCCTGCCACCCGTCACCCTGTCCACTCCACCCGTCACAACAACGTCCTCATGCCCACGAGGGCCACTAGAACTGACCGCTATAAAAACAGCGCCATACCCACTATGGTACGAGTCATAAACCATTAGGCTAGGATACTAGTCATAAGCCCCCCATCCCCCCCCATTATGTATATTTTTAGTATGTATGTACTGCATTTCCTAATGAACCGTATATTATCATTATTACTATTATCATTATCATTATTATTATTATTATTATGATGATTACACACACACACACACACACACACACACACACACACACACACACACACACACACACACACACACACACACACATAAAAAACCTGACGTTGAGTGAGGTATTGGTTATTCGAGGTTGCTGTCTCGCTATCTATCACTTCCCAAGACCCGACACCAGCAGGGACGTAGAAAGCTTCGCAATGAGTGACGCAACCACTTATTGATGGTTTCACTAGTGAGCATCTCTTCAAATAACACTTAAAACCAACACGATCAGTAAATCCAAAAGTAACATGAAAATCTAAACAGGAAATAATGTCCATCAAATTAAAAGTGAAGAAAATCAAGAAGAAAAAAAATATTAAATCAGAAACGAAGGAGAGGTTGACGGATGATGGCGGATGAATAGTGCAGCCCTCCTCAATAGCTGATGAATCTACCACACTCACCTTCTTCAATCGTAACTCCTCCGGTCTTGTTGCAATCTATAATTCACCTCGTTTTGTGAGGAGATTGTCAGCATATTATAGGACATGAAATTATGAGAAAACACAAAGGGCAGAAGTAACTACAGCAGATTAATAGACTTGTGACCATGAAAGTATTTGAAGAGAGATTAAAAAAGATAAGGGTGTAAATGGTGTTGAGACACCTACACGGCGGGAGGGGCGAAAACCAAGAAGCAAGAAAATCCTGCAGGAGGAAGGAAGGAGTGAAAGATTCGGTAATAAGAGTGATAAAATATATATCAGGATATGAAATGGCTCAGAGAGAGAGAGAGAGAGAGAGAGAGAGAGAGAGAGAGAGAGAGAGAGAGAGAGAGAGAGAGAGAGAGAGAGAGAGAGAGAGAGAGAGAGAGAGAGAGAGAGAGAGAGAGAGAGAGAGAGAGAGAGAGAGAGAGAGAGAGAGAGAGAGAGAGAGAGAGAGAGAGAGAGAGAGAGAGAGAGAGAGAGAGAGAGAGAGAGAGAGAGAGAGAGAGAGAGAGAGAGAGAGAATGTCAAATTTCTCGGACCATCCCAATGTCTGAAAACGAAACATTAAAAGGGTATACACACACACACACACACACACACACCCGGTAGCTCGGTGGTTAGAGCGCTGGCTTCACAAGCCAGAGGACCGGGGTTCGATTCCCCGGCCTGGTGGAGATATTTGGGTGTGTCTCCTTTCACGTGTAGCCCCTGTTCACCTAGCAGTGAGTAGGTACGGGATGTGAATCGAGGAGTTGTGACCTTGTTGTCCCGGTGTGTGGTGTGTGCCTGGTCTCAGGCCTATCCGAAGATCGGAAATAATGAGCTCTGAGCTCGTTCCGTAGGGTAACGTCTGGCTGTCTCGTCAGAGACTGCAGCAGATCAAACAGTGAAACACACACACACACACACAGGCAGACACACATAAACTGCACACTCGTGATATCTTTATCTAAACAATTTATTTTTAGCTGACTCATTTGTATTTGATGGCTATCCCATTCGGCGAGGAGCTAGTAAATTCTCATACCAGCACGTTAATCTAATAATATTTGAAATTTCGTAATGGTCATGACCACGACCACCATTAGCATCACCACCATCACCACCACCGCCGCCACCACCATCACCAACACCATCACCACCACCACCACCAACAACAACAACAACAACAACAACAACAACAACAACAACAACAACAACAACAACAACAACAACAACAACAACAACAACAACAACAACAACAGTCACAACATTTCTAATCAAAACGGATAAAAATTAAAATTTAGCACATAATTTACTAAACTAACCACAGCGACAGTTAAACAAAATATGATATAAAATACAACACAAACTTCCTCAAATCGGATTGCGAAAGCGGATAAAAGAACTATTAATAAAATAATAACCTCACACACAGCCAGCAGACTTTCAATCCCGCGGCGACTCGGGCACACCACGGGCCTATTTTGATACACTTCTGCGCTACCCCTACACTACTTTTAAAGCATTCCACTTCACCCCTCCACGAGTTTTAAACCATTCTACTTCACCCCTACACTACTTTTAAAGCATTCTACTTCACCCCTACACTACTTTTAAAGAATTCTACTTCACCCCTCCACGAGTTTTAAGCCATTCTACTTCACCCATCCACTAGTCTTAGAGCATTCTAGTTCAAATGACATGTGTCTTTAAAGGTGGTGTTTGTCATTCTGGTAACATATTAACATGATTTCTACATTATCAAATGAAGAAACACTCTTGAAATGGTAGTTATTCATCTCTGGGGTCTAAGAAAATAGTGGCAGCGAAAGAGGAAACCTTTTCTGTATACTGGCCCAGAATATTGGAAGGATCATTTTGGGCTCGTGTGTCGCGTCCCTCGGTGGTCACGCCTTGGGCAGCAGCAACCCCGCCCGCCCGTGAATAACACGTACTGACAGCATTCCCACGAGCACTACACCACCACAACGCCGCCACAACGCAGCTCTTTTCTGTGGCTTCCAGTGCAGCAAATGTTGTCGCTTTCTTTTTCGCTTAGGTTTCCTCGCGTGTTTGGCCGCGTGTTTATTGAAGGTGGCGCATCCGCTGTCACAGTTTAGTGAAGTAAATAGGATATTCGTATACCCGTAGAAATCTGTAGGTGAGGGATTTGTGATTCCCTCAACAGTAAATTTCATTTTCCAAAGACTAGGAACATATTTCTATTTCTACAGGGCATTGCATAGGACTATAGAAAAAGGAATATTTTAAAGGTCTTATGATAATTATTAGTATAAACTTAATGAACAGATTGACACAAACACACACACACACACACACACACACAGGCGTGGGGAAACTACGTTTGATTTATCCCCATGAAATTTACTAAAACCTTATTCCTCTTGATCTTTATGCCAGATACACTGTAAAAGTGTCACGTTTACTACATTCACGTACTGTAAATATCGCTTTATAATATTCAAACAGGCTGCTCTTCAGAGCGTTGGGGTTAATGAATGTCATTTTCTTTTATCTGCACCTTTTACAGTCCCCTATTTTACGCTTACAAACGCTGCAGAACGCAGGGCTCTTGTGATGTCAATATAGGGCACGGAATAGAAACATGGGATAGAGTTTTATACAAATATTTTCTAGTGTTGGCAAAATCTGCTTCTGGAAATTTGTTTTATGCAATCCTTCCAACAGTCAACAGTTCCGGTAATCACACTGACTCCTGTGTGTGTGTGTGTGTGTGTGTGTGTGTGTGTGTGTGTGTGTGTGTGTGTGTGTGTGTGTGTGTGTGTGTGGCGATGACATCTCACTTTAATGAATCGATTATTTAGGTGTGGTGATGAACTTTTCTTACTGCTCCAAATTAGTCGACATATCCAGAGAGCCCAGCCAACATTATGAGCTATCCATTCACTTACTTAAAGATAGCTTGTTGATTAGCATAAATATTATATGAAAGGAAGCAATCAATTGATAAGACAGTAGCTGTCTAGTTCTTTGCTTAAGATAGATAGATAGATAGATAGATAGATAGATAGATAGATAGATAGATAGAGATAAACAAAGAGATAGACAGATAGATAGATAGATAGATAGATAGAGAAATATATAGATAAATAGATAGATAAATAGATAGATAGATAGATAGATAGATAGAGAGAGAGAGAGAGAGAGAGAGAGAGAGAGAGAGAGAGAGAGAGAGAGAGAGAGAGAGAGAGAGAGAGAGAGAGAGAGAATTACAAAATTTATATTAAGTTTCTATCAGCGTAGCCATGCAGTGCACCAAGCATACAGTTCAAAATCTGTCCACACAAATCATATTCAAAGTGTAAATATAAGATAAAATAAAATGTCACAAGCCAGCATGAATCACATTACAAAGAGACTTAGTGAATCAATAACACTTTTTTTTTTTACATACACATTTTCTGCACATTTTTTCAGTAGTAGTAGATGCAATTTCTTACATGATTTCATTAGTCATTAGTTATACATAAGACCAGTGAAAGCAACTGTAGCAAACGTGAGAAAAATCTGTACTCTCCTCTTTGAAAACGTGGAAAAATATCTCCCCGGCAGGAATGTTGCAACACAAACCACTACCAGAACACACGCCCACAGATACACCTGCACCAAACACTACATTTATTCCACAGCTGCCACGAATACCATAAAATTTTCACTCCCCGACAGAAAGCCAAATACTACACAAAGGAAATCAGCTGACAAGGATCCAGTAAAATAAATAAACAAATAAATGAATAAAATCATAATTAAATAAAATCCTTCAAAATTCATGGGCACTTCCACAGAACATAAATGAACAGTAGAGAAAAATGAAAATGTGCTGAAAAGTATTGACAGCACTGTAAGTTGGCAGCCTCGCCTTGCCTCCCGCCATGACCAATAGCTATGGCTCCCTTCCTCTCTCTCTCTCTCTCTCTCTCTCTCTCTCTCTCTCTCTCTCTCTCTCTCTCTCTCTCTCTCTCTCTCTGTTTCCACAAACAGCTTATGTAAATTAATAGCTACCAACGGCAAAATCCTTTAATTTTTAATACTTTACTCCAAAGCTTTCATATAAAATTAACCGCAGCTGTGTTGGATAATGAGCAACAAGTGGATTTCCATTTAAAATACATTTAGTATAAAAATATATTCTGCCCACCTTATTGTTGCTTATGAATTAAAGTATCATCGTTTATGTATGCATATTCATGAGTTCAGATTGTTATAATATTAGTATGTTCATTTATACCTCGACTTTCTAAACAAACCACATGGAAACCTTAGAATAGTGCCGTACCGCGTTTAGGCAAAATGTTTTGACCATTCCTTAGTACATTTGCAGTCGTAAGTTGATTAGTTTGCCACACTTGCTTTCGCTTCATTCCTCTCCTTTCTCAACAACCCACGAGGATGCCGCTAGTCAATGCCATGTTTATAGCGGCCTGGTGCACTTTATAGTTAGAAGGTGATTAATCTGCCACAATTCCTTCTAATGTGGGCAAATCTCCAGCCCCTCAGTCTCAAGATCTCGAATCTGCTCATAATCATCTGTTCTTACAGACATGAAATCAGAGAACACAAGACTGAAGGAAATCTATGAACATAGTGCTAATTAGTGCAACATATTAATCAACTTAACTAACCACGACCTATTCCACTCCACTCCAGGCACACCAGACACGCACACCAGCCTTACTACACAATACAAAATAAATCTTGGCATTAGCGTTCACAAAGACCTACTTAGCGCTCTGATCGCCAGTGGACCAGGAGATCAAAACAGAAAATCCCTGCCGTCGCGCTTCCTGTATGCATAATTTTTAAAGGACGATGATCGACTCCTCATTGCACCACCGTGGGATGTACTGTACGTACCCTGGTGCCAGTGACGTTATGTGACCGAGCCACTAAAAAGTCACACAGCAACATATACAAGTGTATGTCTTTGCGAAAGGGCACATAATATTTAATGTAAAAAGAAAGAAAACGTAATCTTCTGCAGCTTGGAGAAAATATTCCTTTCAAGAGCACTGCAAAGAGATGTAATGCATAACTTGTGAGGCTCCGAGGCGACAGCTAGCGGTCAGCAGCCTGAAGATCACACAACAGCGGTGAGGATCACAGTGGCGGGGAAGAGGTGCGCTAATCCTTCGAAGTTATTCTTAAAACCTTTGCTGACAATGCTTTCAACATTCAAAGAAGATCCTTAGATTTTAAATTGTATGGATCGCAATACTTCAATTTGGTAAACCTAAATTATTTCAATAAACAACAAATAGACTCGCAACCATGCAGTAACAACCTCTCGTTCGTGTAAGAGAAGACTTTCTTTTCTTTCTAGGTCAGACTACTTGCATAACTGAAGAAATATATGGTGTTGGTCCGTATCATGGCAAGCATGCCCTATAGATGTCAACAATTCTAAGGATAAAAAATATTACCACCAGCAAGACGAAAAATGATAATGTTCGCTATTTTTTTCTTTAGCCAGCCTTGCTTCCTGTCTCTCTCTGCTCGTTTATCACTCATTCTACTTTTCTCTCTCTCTCTCTCTCTCTCTCTCTCTCTCTCTCTCTCTCTCTCTCTCTCTCTCTCTCTTTGTATACCACCCGCTGCCCTTCCTTCGAACAAAATTTCGCCCCAGTTTCCCCCACACCGCGACTCCTCCTGACACCGGCCAAAGATATCACCGTACATAAAGCAAGAGTGGCGGGGAGCAATGGGTAAAAACTGCCGAGAATGGAGCCAACACTCTGGGACTCTCGCCAGCGAAGGGGGAGTGAAAAATTATTCTCATTCCCTCTGACTTACAATACGAGTAGGGCTGAGGAAATGAGCTTCGGGTGGAGCCTCGGGAGGAAGAAGGAGCATAACATAACTGATGATGGTCAGAGGCGGCTGGGATAATTTAAGGCTGGCGAATGATACGTCGGAAGAGGAGGAGGAGGAGGAGGAGGAGGAGGAGGAGGAGGAGGAGGAGGAGGAGGAGGACGAGGAGGAGGAGAAAGAGGAAGAGGAGGAGAGGAGGAGGAGGAGGAGAAGGAGGAGGAGGAGGAGGAGGAGGAAAGGAGGAGGAGGAGGAGGAGGAGGAGGAGGAGGAGGAGGAGGAGGAGGAGGAGGAGGAGGAGGAGGAGGAGAAGGAGGAGGAGGGGGAGGGTACTCGTAAAATTGTTAAGTAAGGTAAGAAAGAAGTATTTTCATCCTCATTCACCTCAGAGATCCGTCACAGTCAAGGAATTTTTTTTTTTTAATGTTATGGCCTATAGCGCCTGAAGGCATACTTGAAAAGTATATGAGGGAAGCGCTGTTCAGCTTCCGTCCATTAATGGCACAGGCAATTTTATTTATAGTGAGTGGTACCCATATCAAGGCCCATGTCCATTAATGGCACAGGCAATTTTATTTATAGTGAGTGGTACCCATATCAAGGCCCATATCACCACCCAAGAGCATCTTTGATGTAACCACCTAGAACCTGAGTATCATGGTGACATGTAGGTAACTTTAAACCACTCGACAAATGGCATAGCTCTAAAACGGTATGTGGTGAGATTCGAACCTATGCGTGGACGTCTGCCCGATACCACGCTTATCACTTTATCCACTACGCCACTGCGTTTATGATTTCATGATTTAAGTCTCGCATTCTTATAAACATAAAATTAAATACTTCGAATACAAGTATTACTTACAACCATAATACATGAACTAGTTTTCCTACAAGAACTTGTATACTATATCTGACAATCAATAAACTTTCATAAAAATTGCATATAGACTTTGGGAGGCATAACAGTTACACATTTGATAAGAAAAGCCAATGCAGGTTAGGTTAAGTTAGATTAGGTTAGGTTACTTATAGGTACGTAGTTCGTTAGATGGACGCAAAAATAATAAATCGATTGATTGATCAATTGATTGAACGATAGATAGATACATAAGTACATAAATCTAAGTAGATACGTAGAACGAAAGGTGGATTAGCAAACAGACGTAGATAGATAGATAGATAGATAGATAGATAGATAGATAGACAGATAGATAGATAGACAGATGATTAAGCGATAAATTGAATGATAAAATGATATAGATAGACAGACAGATAAGTTCATACATAGATGAGTTGATAGATAGATAGACAGAGATAGATAGACATGTATACAGACATATAAATAATACAAACAAATCAGTTCAATCACAGGTGTAGTGACTGAATTCTATTAAAAGCAGTTTATCTTGCCTTATCTTGTCTTATCTCACCATCAAGAAATACATACCAGGACGCTGCAACAGAAGTCTGTACGCCCACCCCTGGAGACAGACGGAAATTAGGCTCACGTCAAAGAAAATGAGGCTCTCTATGCCTTAATCTTTATTTGCTCAGTTACCCTGAGGCTGACAAAAGGCGCGCGACACAAACTTTGATCTAATTTCTTTGAAATTCGGCCGAATTAACCAGCTAATGAACCTTTTGAATGCGGAAATGAGGATTATTAGTTGGAAGGAAACGAGGCGGGACTGTGAGAGGTAAAAGTGTCGCGCGGAGAGGAAAGAAATGAACAAAAAAGAGGAAAAGTGATGAGGAAAAAGGAGAAAATGATGTGAAAGAAATAAAAAAAACGTCAAGAAAATTAGAAACAAGAAAAATTATTCCCAAATAATTTTACAGTCATTTGACATTCAGTGAAAAGAAAGTAATAATGCGAGAAGTAATGCCTGAAAGACACTCCAAAAATAATAAGAGTTTATAACACATATCTAGTGCATGTTAATTCTCTCTAAGAAAAGAAAGCTTTTCCATTTTCTTTTCATTATCTCCCTGATCGCACAGACAAAAATGAAGGTACTACTTTCCTGTTGGTCTTTGAATAACTTTTTTTTTATAGTTTTTCCGTGTTCTTTATTATCTCCATAATCTGCGAAACTGGTGATACGTTTCACAGGTAAACTAATAGCTACAATTAATGAAAGAAAATCATCATGTGAACCTAACCATTACTTCTTGTACTCATACTCTTCATAAGAGTGAGCAAACTGACATAAACTTGTAAAAAGTCCCACATACTCTAAATAAACAAGCAAACAAATAATAAAACAGGCACACACGCCCGAGGTAATTCACTGAACCTTCACATAATGAATCCTTAATTTTTCAATCTACTTTTAATTAGCAATTTCCACGAGTTAGGATATGCAGCCGCAAAAAGCAACACGGAAAATGCTGTGTAAATGTAAGTGCTTTTATACTACTAAGACAATAAATATCCAGTAAAGCTTCTCAAAACTGTTTGTGGGGTTAGCTTTCTCAATCTTCATTTGCAAGCTGAAGAAGAAACTGCACAAATGATGCACGTGCGCTCTCTCTCTCTCTCTCTCTCTCTCTCTCTCTCTCTCTCTCTCTCTCTCTCTCTCTCTCTCTCTCACCCAGTACGAGCCTTCATCCTTATCCTCTCGCCTCTTTCTCTTCGCTGGAAAGAAAATGGAGACCGTGGCCCGAGTCAGGGAAAATAAAATAAATGTTGTGAGAGAGGCGCACCTGTGTTGGGCGGCGAAGGTGTTTGCTGCCTCCCCGCTGTGGTTGAAATTTTGTGTTTGTGGTGTCTTGTGTCCACTACCCTGCCTGTGTGTGTGTGTGTGTGTGTGTGTGTGTGTGTGTGTGTGTGTGTGTGTGTGTGTGTGTGTGTGTGTGTGTGTGTGTGTGGTTTGGGGAGCGATTTGCCATCCATAAGTGGACCAGCAGGTGTTCTTGACGAGGGTTTTAGGAGGAGAAAGTCTTTTTATAGGAGGAAATCACTGAGTTGGTTGAAGACTTCCGTGACAGCCAGGAAATATTGTTGTGTGTGTGTGTGTGTGTGTGTGTGTGTGTGTGTGTGTGTGTGTGTGTGTGTGTGTGTGTGTGTGTGTGTGTGTGTGTGTGTGTGTGTGTGTGTGTGTGTGTGTGTGTGTGTGTGTGTGTGTGCGTGTGCGCGCGAGGGAGCTTGCAGTTCAAATGAATGTTTTCATGCCTACATATGATCTATTTATTAGAAAACCAACTCTTCTTTCTTTGAGTAGAAACACAATAATCTAATAAAACCTAAATGTAAACAAGAACTACAGCAAGAATATCACTACTTATATTATTTTTTTCCTATAAATCACTATGCAAAGACTATCCTGCAAACACCTTCACTTCAATACATCTCGCCTTTCCTTGCTAATTACAGCACCATTTGTACCTGTTGCTGCAGTCCATTAGACTAACTAAATAAACAGATCATTGTTAAACACGAAGCACAAAAGACAGTTCTGCTCGACACACTTCATCAGATTGCAAAGACAACAGTAAGGAAGAAGGAAGGACGAGGGATGAACCTACTCCTAACCTAACCTAATCTAACCTACCAAAGATAATCTAATCTAACCTAACCTTACCTAATCTAACTTAAATTAACCTAAACTAATTTCACCTAACCTACTCCTATATTTCCTACAGAAACATTACAAATAGCAACGTGTTCTGAACCGAATAAACGGAATTAAATAATGCAACTCATCAATATCCCTTTAATTCTCATCTTTCCTTCTAGCCTTAAAATCCAGCACCATACTCTAACTTTTCCTTACTAAGTTAACGCAATCTTGGCTCGGGTATTAACAGCGACCCAGCAAGAGGATGGCAGAGGGCGGTCTGAAGACGGGACTTACGAAGGAGTCTGGATTTATCAAAGTTTGGTGAAGATTCTCGGCAGTAAGTTTCGTGCGTCATAATATGGTTTCAGGGACCAAGAAGTGAGTGTGTAATTTGCTTCACAATATGTCAGTTAATTATTCTCGAATTCAGTGTATTAGAGTGACACTTGCAGAGAGAGAGAGAGAGAGAGAGAGAGAGAGAGAGAGAGAGAGAGAGAGAGACCAAGGACACATTCCCACGAGATCGTAACTTGAATAAATCACAAAACGCCGGCACCTTGCCGACACACACACACACACACACACACACACACACCAGACCTTACACTTTCTTGCAGTACGTGTGAGAGAATGACGGAAGTGAAGACGAAAGAGGAGGAGGGGAAGAAGAGAATAAGAAATACCTCATCCCTCCCTTTCCCCACCCCATCCACCCACACACACACACACACACACACACACACACACACACACACACACACACACACACACACACACACACACACACACACACACACACACAGTCAGGACGCCACATAGACAACAGCACTCAGCTCACTACAGCCAGCCAGCTACAAGCACCAACAGCATCACCAACGCTAGCACCACCTAACCCAACCTCACTTCTCCACCATTACCTTCGACCTTCTCCCCACTCCCCCTGCTCCCTCATGTTACCCAGGACTTGCTGCTCGTGGAAACCGTGTGGGTGAACTTTGTCTTTCTTTTCTTTATTTATTCAACAACTCGCAACTCTTGCCTCCCTTTTTACCTTGTCTTTTTTCTTACTTTCCTTCCTCTCTTTCCTCTGGTTTTATTCTCAGGTTTTCTATTTCTGTTATATATTTTTTTCCTTTTCATGTTAAAGTTTCATCTGTTTGCTTATTTAGTCAATTAAGAATCTCTCTCTCTCTCTCTCTCTCTCTCTCTCTCTCTCTCTCTCTCTCTCTCTCTCTCTCTCTCTCTCTCTCTCTCTCTCTCTCTCTCTCTCTCTCTCTCTCTCTCTCTAGTTTCCTTCATATTCACTATCTGTTAACCTGTCTCCCTACATACGTATCAATTGATCAGCCTTTCGAATAATGAAAGTTGACAGAAAAGACTGAGGGAAGAGAATTAGTGTCAATTTTCCAATAGATACGCTATCAAATACAAAATCAATGGCGTCTTGTTTCATTCAATAATCTCCTATAAACTTTTCCTCAAATTGCTTACACTGAAAACCAATTTATATCTGTCTATCTATCTATCCATCTATTTATCTATATTACCACTATTTTTTCTTCTTATCTAGTCATTCAGGAGACAATAGGTCATCAGGTCACAACAGGTCAAGGGTCACAATATCAACAGGTCATTGAGGAAGTGGAGGAGGAGGAGGTCAGGTCACATCCTTTTGTTTCCTCTCAATACCAGCTGCTGAGGAGCTTCTTCTTTTCCACGATGAATAATTAACAAACAGTAATTAGCCAGCGAGACCCGTCAAGTGCAGTGAAACGGTGAACATTATTTATACCTTTCTCAATTTTTTTTTTTATTCAATAACCATGCGATGAGGTTGGTTCTCTCTCTCTCTCTCTCTCTCTCTCTCTCTCTCTCTCTCTCTCTCTCTCTCTCTCTCTCTCTCTCTCTCTCTCTCTCTCTCATCACTTTCGCTTTAACATGGGTTGCTTTAATTTGTAATCTTTTATGTTACCAGATACAGATTCTCTCTTATTTTTTGTCTGGTATTTCAATAACAAAGGAAGTTTCTCCGCCGTAAGCTGTTTACCCTTCATCACAGTGGCATTTCCTTTCATACAATCAAGTCTTCCCTTCTAACTTTTACTTCCCGAGGTAAATTCCTATATGCCATTCCTCACTTGTTTATTAACCTTTTAACCTGGCCTACCTCCCTCTTGTTTTCTACTTTTTCTTTACCGGAGTCTTAAAAATCCTTAATACTTCCCCTATGTAATCCATTCCACCATCCATTGCTTCTCTCGCCACCTTCATTATCTCGGTATTTCCAAGTTATCTACACTACTATGCAACGCCAAGACTCACCTCAATAGTTTAGTCAAGAGTTTCCTCATTACGTGACGAAGCGAACAGCAGCAGCAGCAGCAGAAGAAGAAGCAACAGCAGGAAGCCGAAGCCCGTTGTACCTCCCTGACGATGCACGCGTCGGGTTATTTAAAGTTTTCGGGTGTAGGTCTTGATTTAGCCGACCATATCTCCCGCCGTTGAAGGAGTCAATTACTTTTAGTACTGCTGCCATCATCATTGCAGGTGGTTTGAGCGAGAGCAAGCTGATGGAGAGATGGATTTAGAGAGGGAAGGAGGGAAAGGGAAAGCGAAATGCAATGCTGCGGTGCGAATTCTACAGCTGCAGTGGTGTTAGTGGCCGGCAGGGTGTGTGCAAGGTGCCTTTGATCTCATGGTGATGAGACACACGCGCGCCAGTACTCAGTCCACTCAGTCCACACCACTACGGAAATGTACTCCAATGGGCTCTGTGCGGCACGAGCATGAGGACTGTCTAGCCTTGGCCGTGCTGGTGCTACGAATCAATCAATGCAACAATTACCCGTTTACTGTATCTTCTGCAGTTTGTCCCGTGGTGAAGGTTTCTATGTCTCTAGAAGTCTGTTATTCTGTGATGAAGCAAGGACTGGTCCATATTTTGACTGGAGACGGGTACGCACAGCCGGCAGTGAGGAGGAGAGACCAAAACAAGTGTTGTGTCTCGCCTGATTCACTCAAGGGTCACTCGTTGCCCGGGAGTCAAGTGAACATTAGTGGAGGCGGCGACCCATTGTTGTGCGCCGGCTCGCTAATGGCCGTGTGGGAGCTCGTAGGTTGGTGCCTCTCTTCCTGTAGTGTTTCGGGTGCTTTGTGGCTCCCAACACCACCTCTGCTTTTTTTCATGACTTGGGATAGCGGTGCGGGTCAGGTGTATACGGATAATGCATTTTATGTATGTGTTTAGATTTACTGTAGTTTCTTCTAAAGGTTTTAAGATTTTGTTACTTTTCTTCGTATAGTCTCCATGGTAGACATGTTCTTACTGGCCAGCTTTCTTTATACATAAAAAAAAAAAAAACGAATGTCTTAGTTGGATCAGAAGCAACTGTCAGCCAGTGACAGTAATTGGCATTTGGAACTATTCACCAGTAGACACGAACCTTTCCCTTCTACTATTGTATTCTGTGTTCTAACGAACGACACTTACATTTCTAGGACGGACGATGGAAGATATCCGTTTTAATTTTCAAATTTCTTCATAGTAGTTAAAAAGATAACTCTAAAAAAAATATAGTACTTTTATATCTAACTATTTGTGTAAAAGTAAGCAGGATAGACAATATTCCTGTATTATTTAAAAGATATTCTGTGTTCCTCACACACACACAAAAAAAATAAATACATACATAAACAGATTCTCAATGACAGCTAATAAACAACAATTCACACAGTACAATCACAACTGCAGCATCACCTTCTCCCAACAAACACTGTCCCATATGATTCAATCGACATATTCCCATAAGACACTTGTAGTACAGGACACTAAAAAATACTCAGAGTCTCGTAATGGTGATCCTTGCTTGCATACTGAGAAAGGAAGAAAAAAGTTCACTTGATAATCTGACTAAATATACACATACACACTCATGCCATCAGCTTTCCCTTCCCTACATCAAATCAATATGCAAAGGCTCATTTTAACTATCCTGGATTCTCGCTCCTTCGAAATCCTGGCAGGTGATCTTTTCTTGCTAATTATTCGAGCAAGGAAACCTTATCGACTCCTTTTTTGTCCCTTACACGGCATCGCTTCAGCCCCACAATACTCACTACTCTCGTCCAGTCCAATTGATTTGAGGTGATTCATTTTACTCTTTATTCCTTCCTCTTTCCTTCACTCCTCCATCCTTCCTTTCTTCCTTCCTCTCTCCTTCCTCTAATTGCTTTCTTCCACTTAACACGCTTTGGTGTGTTCTTATCTTTTACACCCTGTTGATAATACGTAATCTAATTGTGGATTTGGGGTGTTTTCATCTTACCCTCCTTCACTCTCTCTCTCTCTCTCTCTCTCTCTCTCTCTCTCTCTCTCTCTCTCTCTCTCTCTCTCTCTCTCTCTCTCTCTCTCTCTCGTTACGCAAAGTTTTTTGATTATGGATTTCATGCGTTAGATTATGCTCTCTCTCTCTCTCTCTCTCTCTCTCTCTCTCTCTCTCTCTCTCGTTACGCAAAGTTGTTTTGAATATGGATTTCATGCGTTATATTATGCTCTCTCTCTCTCTCTCTCTCTCTCTCTCTCTCTCTCTCTCTCTCTCTCTCTCTCTCTCTCTCTCTCTCTCTTCATTTACTATCTGTCTGTCTATCTATCACTACACGCCTCTCGCCAATACCTCCCCTCTTCAGATCATACGTACGTACTTACATGAATATTTTTAAAATTTCTCCATTTTGATTTATCATTTTCTTCTTCCTCTCACTCTTATTCTGTCCAACTCTCTAATGCAAGAGTTAACCAGCACACTCAATCATTCATACCTTTTTCTGATAAACTCTGGAACTCCCTGCCTGCTTCTGTATTTCCAGCTTCCTATGACTTGATTTCATTTAAGAGGGAAGCTTCAAGACATTTATGCCTGTCTTTTAGATAACCTTTTCGAATCTGTAAAGGGACTGACGACTGAGTGTGTGTGTGTGTGTGTGTGTGTGTGTGTGTGTGTGTGTGTGTGTGTGTGTGTGTGTGTGTGTGTGTGTGTGTGTGTGTGTGTGTGTGTGTGTGTGTGTGTGTGCGAGCGAATATACAACACTTTTATAACCGTTGGCAATCAATGTTCCTGGGAAGTTAACACACAGTTTTTATTTTCCTTATTATTTCTTCTTCGGTCTGTACTTGGTTATTTGCCATTTAGGTAATAAAAAGAAAGGAACAAGGAAGAAAGGAGAAACAAAGAAATGAAAAAGAGAGAAAAAAGAAAAAGAAAGAAATTAAGAGATACAGAAAATGAAGAAATGAAAAGAAAGAAAGGCAAAAAGAAAGATAAGCATAATGCAAGCATATGTCATTACTCTTACACTTTTTCTCTTTCTCAATGTAAAACACGTATCTATGCTGCTCATGTCACATCAGTGTTTAATAAAGTGAACATTAGTGCCCAAACTCTACGATAAAATGTTAAAAATCATCGCACAGATATTTTCGACATGTGTGCACGTTCCCTGATGGTAAAGATGCGGTATCATAATAAGCAGAGGGACTGACGAGGAGGAACGCAGCCACACTTCTGAGCGATATGGGGCTTATTAATTTGCACGTCGGTGTGGGGACCTAATACAGCTCGTCTCGCGGGACCACAGTCGGGAATGGAAATTTATATCACTCAATGAGGTTTCTAAATGGCACAACGGAATTTGCATATTTTGATGAATGTTAAAGCAGTAGGCAGCCTTCACCTTTGCCAGCCACTCAGTCCAGTATTACTCAGAGACCACTACATTCTTTTCCCAGTTCCATTTATTTTTTCTTGGAATTATACACAGTATCTTATAAACAGACTCAATTTTCTTTTACCTCTACCACGGCAGGTCACACAGACCAATAGTTCCTCCTTTACCCGTTCTATAGTGCTCTACTTTCCATCTCTTATTAGGTCACAGTAATACTAAACTTCAGGATTCCTAAAAATAAATTGTGTATTTTACCTCACCCACTTCTTTGGTATTGATTAGTGACTGAAGGTGAAAGAACAAAATCGCATTCAGAATTTATCAGCTGAGATTCAGAATACCTCCTTCCTTGTCCCGGATTCGCTAAATCACTTATTACATACATCTGTTACTATCTATTACTCTACTACTCCAAGTGCCCAAAATAACTGTTGAGGCAAACAAACTTACACAGGCAACATAGAAGGAACAAAAATAGAACAGGGCAGCAAACACTCACAATCGCATGCTTTTTTTTTTTTTTTTTTTTTTTTATCAGCTATGCTATCTGTAGTGCGAGACGTTCGTTAGTAAAGGTGAGAGCTTCTCCCCTCCGTCAGTATCCTATGAACATAACTTTCCAGAGGCACATTAGAGGCTCACTAGTCACCTTCTTTATATGATGACGTCTGGTGCAGCGCTGATTAGTATTCAATGCCTCGCCAGGATAAATATGAGAGGTGCCAAATGCCTCCAGTTAGGAGAGAGAGAGAGAGAGAGAGAGAGAGAGAGAGAGAGAGAGAGAGAGAGAGAGAGAGCGTCAACGTATACTTCAACTCTATGCCATTGGGAAGCGAATAAAGATTGTGCAAGTCGCGCATATCTAAAATCGATGACGTGCTTGCCAATACACATTTCACAGTCGGCCGTCGAGTTAAATTTACGGCTCGTTTCCTGACTCTCCAGCTTCCTGCCGACAAATCTAGTCTATAAATCTTTCGTTTGACAAGTACGCGACACAAAAACTGCGGTCAGGAGAGAAATCACGAGATAAAGCGGGGAAAAAAGGGACTAAAGCCACAAGTAAAATCAGCAAGGGTGTTCATGCTGCAGGTGTTTCCAAGCAGGAGTTACGGGAAAGTTTATAGTAGTGGTGAAAGAGAAATTGACAAGAAAAAAAGAAAGAAAGAAACGACAAATTTAGGAAAAAAAGAAAGAAAGAGAGAAAGAGAGATAAAGAAAAGCGCATTACAGGATGGTCAAAACAACTCCTAAAAAGAAATCCCATGCCTTAAATCCTCATTGCAAAACTCACGAAAAACGAAAACCTAATAAAACCCTCGGTGGTAAAGGAATAATTAATTGCCTTCATTGTACAACATCGAGACAAAAGAATTTAGGCATTTGTGAAAAAGTATATCTATAACAGCAAACCTTAAAAACCAACCTTGACATAATAAGATATGGTTTATAGATAATTATCTCCACTGAACGGTATTTAACAGGGAGGGAAACGTATGTGACTTTCAATAACTTCGGGTCAAGTGAACAAAACCAGACGCATCGCTTTGTCGAGTGGACGTGTGGTAGTTAGTCTTGCTTAGCGGAACACACATGACAATATCCTACCATACGAGGAACACACACACACACACACACACACACACACACACACACACACACACACACACACACACACACACACACACCGAAAAAAGGAACAAAAAAAAGGATCGGAGCTGAATGGCCATAAGTCACGCTTTTGTCTTCAAAATTCCACCGGGTGAGACAGAGGCAATTACGAAAGGATTCAAAAGCAATTTCAAAAGGAATCAATAGGCAGTTACCGCTGTCTGCTCTTCCGGTCTACGTATATTAGTCAAAATTTCACAATCGCCCCACAGAAGAGAAGCACGTCACCTCCTAATTTCACATGCAGACCAATTTATCGCCATTACTTTCATGTCTAATCATATCATCACACGAACAAAAGTCATACAACTCATATTCGGGCGTTTTCTTTCATGTGTATGTTTAATTTACAATGATTACTTATTACTAATTCATAGCATTAATTCAGAACGCTTCACTAGTAATATATATTTAAATTCTGATCAGCATAGCGAGCCACTGGGAGTCTTCAGGAAAATAAGATCGCCCTCACTGATTAAAGCGAGCCATGTCAGGAGCACGGTGCCAATTCGTTTCCCTGCATGGTGTTTATAATTACTGTCACTTTTGCTTTGCCAGATAAGACAGTTATAGGTTAGCGCACTATATAAGCACAGTGAATGATGGCATTGTAGTACGTTATTGCCTTAATTTATAATCTCTCTCTCTCTCTCTCTCTCTCTCTCTCTCTCTCTCTCTCTCTCTCTCTCTCTCTCTCTCTCTCTCTCTCTCTCTCTCTCTCTCTCTCTCGCGCACCAGTAAGTGAGGTTAGTCCAGTCAACATCCACTTATCAAGATGCATATAACTGCGATCTGATGCCGAGAATGTGCATGCTGCTTACTAGTTGCCGATGAGTAGAAGGAACTGAGTACGCGTGGAATGAGCAAATGCATTAGTTGGTTTCTAGATGGACTTTAGGATGATGACGCTGAACAAAATGTTTCAAGTTGCACAGTATAAGTCAACTAGGTTTTCTATTCTCCTTAAATTGTTTTGTTCTTATTTTCCCATGCATGATTCACGGAGATAATTCAGAAAAAGTACAAGAATCAATTCATGTCAGATTAGAGTTCCAGCATCAGAATTATCGCAGACAAACTAATACAGAGAGTTCAAGAGATATAGTAATTCATGGCATCATAATAGCAACATGATCAGGTCAAACGCTTATAAATATATAGTACAATAATTACAGGAACGTAATTTGATCGCTTGCTTCAATGTGAAGTGTCATTTACATGTATTTAAGGGAAGCTACCTTTAATTGTTATTCATTTGCAGTGCAGTAATAATGACTGCAGCTTAACTACAGATCTGGTTTACGTGGAAAGGTTATTTTGTAGATGATCAAGAGGAATAGAATGAGCAGAGGTGGGAGTTAGAAGAAAAAGAGGGAACAAAAGGAAAATCTTAATTAAGAAAGCAGTGGATTTCCGCGACGATATTAGGATTGGGAGGTTAAGGAAGATAGATTATTGGGATGAAAAGGCATTAGCGAATACAAGTTAGTTTGGAACCAGAGATTGCCAAGAAAGATGGCTTAGCAAGGGAAGGCTAAGCAATAGAGAGAAAAGAATATAAGGAAAGAAAAAGGTAATACAAAAACCAAAGATCAGACCAAGAAAACTGCTGAGGAGATAGGATGGTAAAAAGACATGAGATAGAAAATATCAACAATTGAGAAAGACAGTATGTTGTAGAATTCAAGGTACAGAAAATGCTACTCGAATGACACTGCAGGAACATGTTAATCTGAAATCTAAGTTGTTCACATGTGCAATGGAAGACCGCCAAGACATCTAGGAACTATGTATAGTTGAAGCACACTCTTCAAAAATGTCATTCATACTGGCTGATCTTCTCGAGTGACGCACTTCCTTGACTAGGAGTAGCGATGTGACACCTACATAGCGACATGAGGTATGTATACCTAAATCTTCAGAGACAGTAAACACTAGGCAGTGTAGAATAAAAGAGCGAATGGTATTTCCTTTTCTTTAGTGGCTCAAATATGTCTCTAAAGCGTTTTATTTATTCTACTACTGACCCATATACTGAAAACGACGGAGTGTGCAAAAGAGGACACCGAACAAACTTAAGAAAAGTTAAAATTAAACTTGAAATTTCACTGCCTTGAAACATGCAAATTGTCAACAAAAAGTATTCACTGATGTTATAACATAAAACCAGAGCCACAAAACTCACTATTAACAGAAAGACCTGGGTGACTGACGAGCCAATGTCTAAAAGGAGGAAAAGTCACAAAATGCAGAACTTCACCATTTTCAACAATTGAACATGAGGAGAGAATGCACCGTCAATAAACATTAACCGAGGAACAACGGAAACAACGGAGAAAAAATGTTTACTGTCTTCCAATATACTCTGAGATTCTTACATATGACTGAGAGAAAGAACATGTCTACCTGCTCAGATATGTGGCGAAGCTACGGATCAGCGGAAAGCGAGGAACTTGTAACACTCGGAAATGCAAGAACCTTTTTTCATGTGATGTTTTGTGAGTTCGTTCTGTCCAGCGGCAGGCAAATCAAGTCCTGGGTTCTGAATTTATACCTGGCTCTGTGTTTGTGTGTGTGTGTGTGTGTGTGTGTGTGTGTGTGTGTGTGTGTGTGTGTGTGTGTGTGTGTGTGTGTGTGTGTGTGTGTGTGTGTGTGTGTGTGTGTGTGTGTGTGTGTGTGTGTGTGTGTGTGTGTGTGTGTGTGTGTGTGTGTGTGTGTGTGTGTGTGTGACTGTGTTTGTGTTTGTATTTGTGTGTGCGTGGGAAGGGTGAGATGGGTTATGCACCTGTGTGTTTGAGCAAGTATTTGGTAAAGGTAGAACACAAGCTTGTCACACAGTGTTGGCGAGCGCTTTTCCACGGTAAATAATTGAATAGATTAATAAATAAACAATGTCTTTTTTCACGGCATATATGAATACATATAGAGAGAAATACATCAGATTGGTAGTGAAAGCTAAAACCCAAGCAAGATTTCAACATGTTTTATTCTACTGTTTTATCTATCAATCTGTCATTTATCTATTTACTTACGAGTTTTTATTTTTTACTTACTACAATTGGAATGATTTTTCTTTATTTATTTGTTTATCTATAACTTCGTTTATTAATCTTTATTTTGAATCATTTTCATTTAACGCTTATCATGATCGTTTACATATTTACTTGTTTAATTATTCAGAAATTTTTATCAACACTTCTCAAATCCTCTTTTATTTAGCTAGTATTGCATTTATCTCTTTATTCATTAGTTTATTTATTCAATTTGATATTCATCTTCTTGGTCTGTTCACTATCCATACATATACTAACCCTTTTCAAATGTTCATTCCTTTAACGTTTACTCAGAAGAGGATTAAAACACGCCCTTTATTGAGGAATACAAAATAGCACGTAAGCAATTAAGTATTTCCATGTGTGACCACCCTTCCTTTTGTGCCAATGAAAGAAGACCCCACACAAGAGAGATTCACGCTGCGAACACGAGACGGAAACACAGACCACCAAAAATAGAAGGAAAAAAAAGAGAAAAAAAAATTAAATTCGTCGCCGCTCGGCCATTCTTTACCTCTCCCTCGGACAAAATCAAAAGAACAAGAAACATCCGTAAAAAGACACAGAAAATAAACTCAGAACAAACAACGAATGATGCTTGCTCTACTCTATTCCCAA
>NC_059285.1:8506645-8514145 GCF_017591435.1 Portunus trituberculatus
TGAAGGAACAAGATAAGTGTGGGAGGAAGGGAGAAAGGTAGCGATAGAGGGGAGCTCCGGCGAGTATGGTGTTTGCTTACAATCTGTCCAGACTCGTCTGAATTGTGACATCAACTACTTTGCAACTTGTGAGTGTATATGACTGGTCAGACTCCTGTGATACGAGTCTTTGTTATCTCTAGTATAATATTGCTCTCTCTCTCTCTCTCTCTCTCTCTCTCTCTCTCTCTCTCTCTCTCGCCAATGTTAGAATCATCGGTGGTTCTATGTTGTAGGTCATGGCTCATCTGTGATCCATCCTGTGCTGATTTTGTGTATCATTACTCGTCTTTCTTTGTTTTGTTTTGTGAAGCGTATTCAGAAACGCTTTGTTCTCTCACGACGACTATTTCCAAATGCTCTAGTTGAAGACACTTATGCTTCTAAGAGTATTTTCATGGTTCTGGTGATGAATTAGCAAGATTTCTAGTTTATCATAAGGAGAAACTTGACAGGGTCTTGAAAATCCTGCTAGTCGTATCTGGAGACTTGAAAATTCCCGTAGTGAGGCATTTCTGAATATTGCAGTGTGTTTGATCAATGTCTTTCAATCGCTTTTTGCCTTGATGACAATGTGAGAAGATTGATGTTAATTTTCTTAAATTTGTCAAAAGTCTTCCTTATTTTTTATCTATTTTGTCTATAAGTGTATCATGGACGTAACCTTTGCCTCTCAATTTCCATACACTTAGGTTTACCTCTGAGCAAAATATGACACACGTATTCGAGATTTACACTATGAGGGATCAGCAGTGACATTAATGAACGTAACTTAATCTTAGCCTAACCTAACCTAACGTAATCTAAGCCTCAGGTGAAAACACAAATATTACTTCAATATCATCCTTTCACCCGTCTCTATCTGCTGTATATTCCAGGCTATTCAAGGAAGAAACATATCATCTTCATACATTTACCTGGTAAACTCTGAAACTGCCTGCCTGCTTCTGTATTTCCATCTTCCTACGACTTGACTTCTTTTACGATGGAGGCTTCAAGACATATGTCTCAGATCTTTGGTTAACTCTCTTAATATTTTAGGGAACTGGCAATCAAGCGGGACTTTTCTTTTTATTTTTGTTACCCATGGCCAGTTTCCCCTATTCCATGAAAAAAAATAATAAAATTTTCCATTTTCTTACCCTTCTTCCCGTCACTCTAACTCCCCATCTACTATCTATTTTGTTCATGCTCATGTCCACTTTGTTTCCTTTACCTTTTACTCAACTTGCCCGCCTTTTCCAGGCTATTCCACGTCAACGTTTATTTTATCACTTGCAGTTCTCAATTTAGTTTACCTTCTTCCCGTCACTCCATCCCTCCATCTACTATCTATTCTGCACAGGCTCAGGTCCATTTCTTTCCTTCCAACTGTTATTCACATGTTGTTAAATCCCCTAAAGCGAGCACAGGTAATGGAATAAAACCCGTGTACACCACCACTTCCTTCCTCTCCTGTTCACCTGCACAATACATGAAGGACACCGCCCCATCCCTCTCCGCGCCCCACCTTGCCCCTCTTCCCCCTCTACCTGCCTCCTCTCTTCTCCTCCACCCTCGGCCTTCTCAACCCAGCCAGGCGTATTGTTTTCCTTTTTATTCCCTCAGCAAGTATTATCAGGTAAAACACGGGTATTCTTCGCGTCCCATGAGTTTGTATCTAGTACACAGGAACTTCTCTCTCTTCACTTTTACGACGACGTTAGTACATGAAAAGCGATCATACGTGTTTGTATACTCTCTCTCTCTCTCTCTCTCTCTCTCTCTCTCTCTCTCTCTCTCTCTCTCTCTCTCTCTCTGTGTGTGTGTGTGTGTGTGTGTGTGTGTGTGTGTGTGTGTGTGTGTGTGTGTGTGTGTGTGTACTAGAATACGAAATGCAGTGTCACTTTTATTTCAACTCTGGCCTGCACTCTCTCTCTCTCTCTCTCTCTCTCTCTCTCTCTCTCTCTCTCTCTCTCTCTCAATTCTGCTGGATGGTGAGGATCCGCCCGCCGCCTCGTATGTGCCACTACTTGAGATTTGCATGACAATAGCACAGTCGAGCTTCACTTCCAAGATCCTTTTCCTTAGTCTCCCCTCTGTGTGCTTATGCTTCGTCTTCTGTCCTTTTCTCTGTCTCCCGATTTCTGTCTATGAATGTATTTGTGTATGTCTGTCTATGTGTTTGTCTCCGTGAGGATGGTTTGGTGAGAGATTAGGTGGGTGGGTCTCTCTCTCTCTCTCTCTCTCTCTCTCTCTCTCTCTCTCTCTCTCTCTCTCTCTCTCTCTCTCTCTCTCTCTCTCTCTCTCTCTCTCTCTCTCTCTCTCTCTCTCTCTCTCTCTCTCTCTCTCTCGTTGTTTTTAATTCTATTTGTTTGTCTTTGTGTGTGTGTGTGTGTGTGTGTGTGTGTGTGTGTGTGTGTGTGTGTGTGTGTGTGTGTGTCAGACAGAGAGAGAGAGAGAGAGAGAGAGAGAGAGAGAGAGAGAGAGAGAGAGAGAAAGCTGGCCAAGGGCAACATAAAACTAAGAAAAAGATCCACTAAGTTGCCAGTTCCCTTGCAGGTCCGAGAGAGTTAGCCAAAAATAAAAAGTAAAAAATGTCTTGAAACCTCCCTCTTAAATCAAATTAAATCAAAGGATGTTGGAAAAATAGAAGAGACTAAGGAATTCCAGAGTTTGCCTGAGAAAGGTATGAATGATTGAGAGTACTGGTTAATTCTTGCATTAGAGAACTGGACATAGTAGGGTTGAGAGAAAGAAGAAAACTTTGTTTAGAGAGGTCGCAGGAGGATGAGAGGCATGCAGTTAGCAAAATCAGAAGAGCAGTTAGCATGAAAATTGCGGTAGAAGACAGAAAGAGTTGCATCATTCCGGCTGTGTGAGACTGAAGAAAGTCAGTCCGAGGAGAGGGTTTGGTAAGATGAAAAGTTTTCGATTCCACCTTATATAATGAAACTGTGTCAGTGAAAACCCTTCATATATGCAATGAATACTCCATACTTGAGTGAATAAGACCCTTGTGCGGAGCTCGTATTTAGGGAGGAGCGAGAAAAACAAGTGGAGACACCTCAGAACGCCTAACCTCATAAAAACTGTTTTAGCAAGAGATGGATGTGAACTTTACAGTTTAAATCATCAGTAAAGGAGGTTAGTTGAGTGTCAATGAAGAAGAGGAGATGGTTGTCTGGAAGATTGTGTGTGTGTGTGTGTGTGTGTGTAATTCACTGTTTGATCTGCTGCAGTCTCTGACGAGACAGCCAGACGTTACCCTACGGAACGAGCTCAAAGCTCATTATTTCCGATCTTCGGATAGGCCTGAGACCAGGCACACACCACACACCGGGACAACAAGGTCACAACTCCTCGATTTACATCCCGTACCTACTCACTGCTAGGTGAACAGGGGCTACACGTCAAAGGAGACACACCCAAATATCTCCACCCGGTCGGGGAATCGAACCCCAGTCCTCTGCCTTGTGAAGCCAGCGCTCTAACCACTGAGCTACCGGACCGTGTGTGTGTGTGTGTGTGTGTGTGTGTGTGTGTGTGTGTGTGTCTGTCTGTCTGTGCTCCATAACTTTATATAAATTTGTACTCTCCTGGAAATATTGAAATCCTACACAAAAAAAAAGCAGGAATATCCTTTTTATAGAGAAACTCTGTCTTCTCAACACATTTTCTTGAAAAAGATTCTGTATTTCATTTATACTTTGTCTCAATATACCATCTCCTCTTGCGCTTGTTATCCTATATATTCCTTTCATTTAATCTGAATTGTTTACTTATGTCGCAGTGTTCTCTAAATGTCTATAAATCATCAAGTTATCTATGTCTCCCGGTGTCTATCCCGATCACTTTTAATAGACTCGATTGATAAGTTTACAAGAGTAGTTTACCATTAATAGGAAAATCACCAATGAAATTTACACCAGCCATGTTTGCAGCCTTTAATATGATCATTATGAAAGCTGAAGTGTTTGATAATACGAGCGAACAAGTCAGGAGTCCAGCTATCGAATTACCTTGTCATTTAATCTTCTTTTCTGCCATGATAGACCAAAACTGATAACTGAACAATAAATAAAGAATAAAAGAAAGAAAAAAAATCGTTAGAACTGGGCTAATCATCTGTGGCCTTTGAAAATAATCTTTGTGACCGGACAAAGCGTCTAAAAATACAGATTTTGGTGCAATGAAACAACGGACTCCGCAATACCGCTAATGAGGAAGAAGTATTTCAGAATAAAGGCTCACAGTTACTGAAATGTAATAGCAAATGTTATTCTTCCTTTTGAGAGGAAAAGCGCATCGAAACAGCAGCCTAGAATAAGTCAAACGAGTGGTAGATGTAATATTGTCAAAACGTTTTAAAATACAGATTAGGGTCATTCAAAGGAAGTTGCAATTATTGTTTTAATACTTATAGAAGAACAAAACGTTACAAAGTCAAACTCCAAGATTAATCAAAGGAATCAACAGGTCTCAAACTATCTTACCGTCACTTTTACAAACAAAATGCTGTTTCCTTTTCATTTCTTTTTTTTTTTTAAATGACTTGGGTTGCTTAGTTTTTCAATAAGACACGGAACAAATGAGACAAATATCATACAATTCAAATTTTAAGCAAGAAAAACACAATCATACCAATTAATGGACAGAATAAAAAGTTAAATATTGAAGAAAATACAAAAATCGTTAGAAATAAATATATGAGTCAATAAATAGATAGAATAAATCACAAAAAAATATTGTTTCTCTACCAGGATGGCTTTGGGCAAAAAATCCAGAAAGCTTCAGAAAATAAGCATATACACTCGATAAATAAATGAATAGATAAGATAAAACAAAAAAATTAATGAGGTTGTATGCAAGAATGACGACAAGCAAGCGGTAGGTTAACACTAAAATACAATCCAGCAATAAGTCCTTCTCAACAAGTAATACTCGTGGAATAGCAGAGTCTTGTCGCGGCCATAAATCGGTCACATACGCCGATATGTTAAAACGTTCGCATTATGGATTCATTCGCTGATTACCATTCCAGATGTTACGTTAATGAGAATATCCGGACCAGCCTAAAAATATATAACGCCATGTAAGAGAAAATTTATTATGATTTTCAGTGTGAAGTGACTAGTAATGAATATAAGTATTTCTTCTCTCTCTCTCTCTCTCTCTCTCTCTCTCTCTCTCTCTCTCTCTCTCTCTCTCTCTCTCTTGAATTCAGCATTATTTAGACTCGTGTCTGGAAGGGGGTAAGGTAAAAAGAAGTACAAAGTTTGACATGTTTATCATCTTATCTTCTCTCTCTCTTTCCAAAAACTCCTTCAAGCACGATGCGATTAGTGGAGAGAGAGAGAGAGAGAGAGAGAGAGAGAGAGAGAGAGAGAGAGAGAGAGAGAGAGAGAGTCGGAGGGTGCGCCTATTCTGGATGCAAAAACTTTTCCTTATTTTTTTCCTCTCCTTAGCCGACTTGGCGGAGTTTCGACGCTCAGAAATTGGTCCACATGTCAATCCTCCCTAAGTAAAGAATCTTGTTTCTAGACTACAGATTCTTCACTTTCTGATTAACTAGTTCCTACCATACTATCCTTCGAACCCTTATGGAAAAAAGAGGAAAGAAAAGAGAAGTGCGTACGTATGTGTCTGTATGTGTGTGTGTATGTGTTCAGTGGTAGTAGGTATCTATGTGTGTATGTGCCTTCCCTTAAACATCCAGACGTTACACATCACATCAAATCATCACCGTCACTTCAAAGAATCACTATATCCTCACAAAAAATATTAATAACAAGGCGACCATTAGCAGCGTGGCAATCAATACAGTTCCTCCTCACATTGTGCCCGTAGGCGGTAAATCTCTGAACTGTCTCCGTCAATTGCCGTGGACAGATGGCCGGAGGTCCGCTTGTCATGTCGGCGTCAGAGGGTCGGGTCTGCCGCGGCTCTCCCCGTCACTATTGATCTGATGGAGTATACTAGCAGTGGGAGTCCCGCCGCTTTTAGCTTAGCACCAACTTAGCGAGATCAAGAGAGCGATAGCTCACACCACTTCACAGCCGCTCCTTAAGAACTATACATTATTTCAAAGAGTATGTAAAATAAAATTAATCATTGGTTCGGTTGACTTATTTACATGATTGGCAATGTTGGTATGTGAATATGAAAAATTACATTAGTCTTTGCTTTAAGAGTCAGTTGGTACATCACATAAGTTTGCAACACTACCTCATTTTTTTCTCATCTTGATACATAACCTGTCAATGTGTCTAATAGGTCTGTGAGTCTCATCAATTCCTTTCTTTAGTTTCATAACCAATGTGTCTGTATTCAGTGAACCTATCAAGCTATACATTTTCTATATTTTCTGGAGGGTTAAACTGTCACATCATTTTTTTTTTCTTCGTAAAATTGTAAAAATTCTAAAAGCTCTATGAATCTAGACATACTTTCGTTCTTTTACTTTCTTTGTGGCTACATGTAATGCGTTACTATGAGTTCAAGAAATGTGTAGTTAATTCATCCATACATGTTATAGACAGTTCATATTTTAAAGTGTCTTGCTCCATACGATAACGTGTACTATATACACATCAACAATAATACTTTAGCGGAACACCGTAGATACACAGTTGAAGCACGTACAACCTACATGCATAGAGTCATCCGCCACTGGTATGCCATTTCCACTGTAGAATGATTTATGTATATTGCAAATCAATAAATGCGTAGTGGATTTCTATCGCATTAGTTTCATGAATTTAGCGCGTACTGTATGTGTCTCCATTTATAATCTATTTATGAGTGGCTTTCAAGATTCCTTCTCGTGATAAGGTGTCCATCATCTACATAAATGTTACGCTGACTCTGGCAAGACAAGTGAGGGATTAATCATTCCTCCCACGGAATTATTGAATTTTTAGCCTTTTTTTCTCCCACGGAGTTATAAATTTTTTAGCCTTTGTCTTTTATCATCTGTTTCTTTTGCGGTTTTGTCGCTTCATCTTCTATTAGTATGTATTAATTCCTTTCTTTCTTCCTTTCTCGTGATATTTTCCTATTAAACTTGGAATTCATCATGTCTTTCCATATCTATGATTTACCTTTCTTTCATGTTATTCTCTGACATTCTGTTATCTCGCTTCACATTCATATTTTTTATTTGTCTTTTTTTTCATTTTATTTCATGCTAAAACCTCAAAATTATTCCCTCATTCCATACTGATCTCCATAATCGACCGCTTTTCTTCCTTTTATTTCTCATTATCTCGTCTCTTATTCCTGTCACTTTTTCTTTCCCTTATGCATTTCATTTCATAATAAAACTGTGACATATTTCTCTCTCTCTCTCTCTCTCTCTCTCTCTCTCTCTCTCTCTCTCTCTCTCATTTCTATTCACTCCTTACGTTCCCTCCACCCCCCGCCCTCTCCTCCCTACTGCCGCCAGCCACTCGGGAATCATAACTATTCATCTTCATCACA
>NC_059285.1:8519145-8524145 GCF_017591435.1 Portunus trituberculatus
CTAACAGCCTCGTAAAGGTCAAAGTCGTAAAAGCCGTTGCTCTTTGTTTTTCTTCCATACTGTTACAGTATTAGTTTACTGAATCAATGGTCAAAATTGTTTTATTTAAAATGCTGTTGTTTAATATAAAATTCGTCGCTCCTTCATCTGCATGACTACAGAATGACGGTGACACAAAGCAAAACACAAGAGGGACAAATAGCAGCAGCCCTGTCTAACCCGAAGTAAGTTATGTGGGAGTGAGGGGAAGCCAGCGGTATAGATATAGACGGTATAGATAGGTATAGACCAGAAAATGACAATAACATCTATGTACACTTGCTTTAATGTACCCAGTCACATATCAACGCCATCTCTGCGGAAAATTACTATTACCACAGTTCAAACTAGAATCACGTTGGTATAACAGTACGGAAATCATTAAATAATATATAAGTGGTGCCAGTGTAGTTTGAACCCTGTGCCATCAACGTGCTATAATCCCTGAATTGTTGTGAGAGCAAATATTGCCGTCATATCACAACAGAAAGTGTTCACAGTTCTGATTTTATGGAAATGTTACAAAGTAGTTAACACCACCGAAATGATAGTGATTACAGCACAAAATATCCCAGCATATGAAATAAAAGTGCCATCATCTTTTATGAAAAATGGAGCAACTAGTAGAATATAACTCAACGTTTATCAAATGCCTTCAATAATACTTTATAGCAATGTTATAAATAACGTAATAACATGGGCCATTTATCTCTTTAAATTATTACTCTTATCAGAAGCATTAATTTCATTCCAGAGATTTTATTGAAAATGCCAATATTTAACGAAATACGATACATTCTTCAAGTTTTCTCACCGCCTGTAACGGAGAGACGACAGCGTCTCTGATAACTCATCCTCCTCACTCGCGCGTCAGGAGGAATACCGCCGTAGGTTAGAAAGTGAATGTATTAAAAAATAAACAAATAAATAAACAAATATATAAATAAAATAAAATTGTTTGGAAGAAATCGGTAGCATATAACAAAATTAGGCAATTTTTAAGTTGACTGAAACGATTATAAGAAAAAAAAAAATCTGCTCTAACCTTTCTGGTAAAAGAAGCCTGATGTGTTGACATGGCACGCTATTTGTGCCATTAACATTGACAATGATGGGTAATGTATTTTTTTATGTTGCCCTTCAGACTTTAACGTTAAGGAAGGAATCCTTATCAAGCTGGTAACACTGTGGGGGCAGAGTAAGGGTGCGTAAGATTTTAGATATGTATAGTGGAGGGAAACACCTACAATGACTGCAAACTTGTGCTCACAAAGACCGTATTTATATGGTATTTGTATCCTTACTGCGAGGAAAAGGAGAAAGGAGAAGGAGAATGTGTAGATTATCCTTAACCTAGCAGCGAGAGGGAAACCGGAGAGCAATATGAATAAGTTAACGAGGGTAGGGAAAGGAAGAGCAAGAAGTGAGATCGGGGAAAGACTAGGGTTGGTGTGATAATGGAAACACTACAATACAGTAAACGGTACGTATGATTTAATGTTGCTGTGAATTAATAAAAAAAAATCAATCCCCTTCTTTGAGTACTCCATATACTCTATATGGAGCTGATGTGAGGGTGAAATAAGTTTTTGATGAGAGGCCGTATATAGCTCGAGATCGAACCCCAGACTAGAACAGAACGATACCTTAGATATCAAGATTGTAATCGTAATGATCGTTAGCTTACATGGTAGTTTTCTGGACCTTGTTACTCACATTCATTATACGACTTCTTTCCTCCGTTAATGTGTGGTGTTTCAGTTCCTTCGTTATCATGAGCGTATTACATTTCCATTTTCTTCCATTTTGAGCGCCTTTACTATTGCCACACGAAAAATTTATGTGAAGGTGAGGAGAACATTTAACGTAGGGTAGAACACCTGGCTACAGCAAAACAGCACCTGAGAAATTACGACCATAATGATCGTCAAGTTCTGAGGTAATTTTTGTAGCATTTGTAGTCACCGCCAATAAAAGTAAACACCATTGTAAAAGCACTGCGGAAAATATAAGAGTATACATTTAATTAAAGGACTAGAAGCAAGACCACAATGAAGGACACAGGACAGACACAAGAAATACAAAGAAACACTCACGTAATCTCTTCCACCGTCAAGATATCAGCTGTTGAGTGCCATGTCCACTCGTTGTCACTTGGTTCCTCGTCTACAGTGGCCCTGGGTAATTATTCAAACCCAGCTACTCCTCCCAGGGCTTGATAGAACACTCAGACTCACTCACAGACGGTTGAAAGCCACTTCTCTATCTCAAACACTGTGCAATTCTCGATGTCTTAACTTTATGGACGTTTAGACTCCCACAACACTCTTCGTCCTGCTAATACTTCAGTGTTCGCCTCATATCTCTAATTGTAACCTGGAACATGAACTACATTTTCTAATACACCCACACCATGGTTAGTAGATTAATATACATGGAAAATCATAGAACTACAACAGACACAAATCACTATTATCAATAATGTTGAATGTGAAAGACTTTACGATTGCTTTAGCCAGAGGAAACTAAGGACAAAGCCAAACTATCGGACACCAGGCTTAGATTCCTCCTCCTCCTGTGCTTCGTTTTCTGTCATGTGTTTACGGATTGCAGAAGAATCAGTGAGTGTGTTTTCGTGCGTGTCATTGTGCCACTGTCCACAGGTTGCTGCGCTGACAGAAGCCAAGGTAACTCCCGAGCTGCAGTCTGATTAAATCTATCAGAATGAGTGTTAATTATGCAATGATGACCCTGGTGTTTTGTGTACATGTTAAGTGAACCCAGACTGCTGGTTGCAGCCACAACCGTTTTGATCCCACCTTACCCAAACTTACAGTTTTATTATACAATTCATATAAGTAATTACTCCATTAGTTGAATTGATAACGCCTGAAAAGTTGTAATACCGAAAGAGGCAAAAATAGAATAATTATAACGACATGGTTCGATAGTTGGTGGGGATTGCCAGCTTCACTCTGGCGCTTCGGTCCCCGCAACACACCTGCACAACAGCTTGTATTTAAACTATTCTAGTGATTGCTTTATCCAGCATATAATCTTCAGTAACCAAATTGTTGCTTTACACTCCATGTTTCGTAAATTAGTGATAACTTTGCTAAAGGAGTGAGTGCAGTGCCAGAAAGAGCCGCTTCACTGAGCAAACCTTCAGACTCGCCCATATCATTGTAGCAAAGATTCACACACATCATTACCAGAAGACGTTCATTGCTATAAAAGTTGGCTTGTTATACGCCGCATGTTGCTTGTAGCTAAGTCAACTTTTTACTAAGTTAGCATTAATCTCATCTCCATCTATACGGATGGGAGATGGAAAATGAAAATACTAAAGAGAGAGAGAGAGAGAGAGAGAGAGAGAGAGAGAGAGAGAGAGAGAGAGGAAAAAGAAACTGTCAAGATATATAAACAAAAAGAGAGAAAAAGAGAAATAAAAACAGACGCAACTCTTTACATCAAAACTATAAATGTATTACCTAGTGGCCGTAATTTCCCTGGGGAATCCACCTGCCACACTTTGTCATAACATAAATTAAAATAAGGTAACTCATCACAGCCCGCGATACATTCCTCGCTGAGTATCACGAGCTGGGGTTGGTGGTGGTGGTGGTGGTGGTGACTGTTAGGCAAGAATGAGTTAGGAAGTAGATGAAAGTTACATGCATGAATTGTTATTTGGATATATTTATTTATTCCTTCTTTTCTTTTCCTTTCTATTCTTAGTCATTGTTTCATTTACCTATATTAAGTTAGATTAGTATTATTATAATTTTCATTGTACGTACTTGTTGAGACTTCCTTTCCACGTGACTGTGTTACTCTTTCTTCCATAAATAATTTATTTATTCAATTATAGCTAAGTTGGTATTCGTCTCATATCTAATCTGGTGTTCAATAGGTAGTTTGACATTTCTTCTATTTAATCGTCACGAGAGATGGACTTTGAAAAAAACATTGACTTTTTAATCCTTTTATAATAATTCACACATACACACACACACACACACACACACACACACACACACACACACACACACACACACACACACACACACACACACACACACACACACACACACACACACACACACACACACACACACTATCCACCCGTTTGATTTTGCTGGCGCATTACAGTAACTGAGTTGGAAAGTGTACTACTTATGAAAAAAAAGATAAGAAAGATAAATACAGATAGATAGAAAGAAAAATGAAAAGACCAATAACACTCATCAATATATAACGCAAGCATATGACGAACAGATATTTGCTTTTCTATATTTCAGTTCATGGTATTTGAACGAGAAATAAAAGATGTTCTTCATTTTGTGCAGTGGTCAGGTTACCTTTGTACATGTGACGGAACGTGACGCTCCACCAGAGATAGTCACAGCAGCTTAATGAAGTGGTGAGTGCCCCCCCAGCACAACCTGGCGGGCACAGACCAGTGGCGAGTGGGAGTCTACCTGCAGTAGAGATGTAGTCAGGAGACCAGTGACCTTTTGTTCTCACTTCTGTGTTTTGTGTTATTATCTGTCTCAAGTCCTCTGATCCGCTGACAATCCTAACAAAACTGCTTAATTATCGATTTTCAGCAAAACAAAGGACTTCAGATAAAGGGAAAAGGCAAAACGTAGTGAAAGGGAAGATAAAAAGATTACCATGCTTCTGATCACGAGCGTACCAGACCATCTCCCCTCCCGGACCAGCCATATGGGGATCTCAATTCGCAATGCGACGGAAGGAGGGCCCGTTGATTGTTGGGTGGATGCTCAAAACAACAGACCTGACACTGCACTGGAGTATTGTGTGCGCCTGGGTGCTACCACCGCCAACCGCACACGGCTACCGAGTGAGTACAATGCCATTATTATGTTTTATGTTTATTTTGTGTTTCTGCCATTATTTGTTCCGCACGACCTCGTCCATCGCACCGAATACACGCC
>NC_059285.1:8529145-8549145 GCF_017591435.1 Portunus trituberculatus
CCAATGGCACTTAAAGGCTTAATAAAATCCAGTCGTGGCAAAGCGACGGTTCGGGGGAAGGGACTGCTGGGAAAAGGGGACTTGAGCCTCGCAGAAAATGGAAACCGTGTGAGCGCTAAAGAAAGATAGGGAAAGGAAATAGGCATCTAGCTCGTAAGGGATACTTGATAAATATGATGTAAACAAAGGGAATGATTTTCTGTCACTGGGTGGTGTGGTAAAAAAGAGTGTGTTTAGGGCAACTAAGGATGTGGTGATGCTTTGTGTAGAAAATTGAATAGTTGATTGCAAGTAATGAAAGTTTGTGACTGTCTGAAAAGTGTTTAAGAATTGCAACGGTTACCTATATTACATTTACCTTTTCATCTAACACTACTTATGCTGCTACTATTACAACTATTACTACTAAATTTCATCAGTTTCTCAATTTTTTCCGCCTATTTTATTTATTTTTTTTTTACCTCTCTTTCTTCGCTCTATTAACTCGTCCCTGGTGGCAAGATTAGGAGCCACGTAAGAGACACTCATCCGGGAGCAATAACGTGACTGGTGCATCTGTTACTGCTGCTATTACTGCTACCACCATTGCTGCTGCTTGAACCACATTAGGGTGTCCCGTGAAGATGTATAGCAAGCAGTATGTTCATGTAATGTTATGCACGGTGTGTAATTCATTCTTTCGGAATTTATGCGTGTCTTCAGTGATATTTTAAGTAAAGGGAATTGTGATATGAAGCAAACGTGAGTATATTGATATTCACGCAGTCTGTTTATCCAAGTCTGATTTGTGTTTTATCTTATTTGAGTTTACAGTGGCAGTGGTGACAAGCTACCAATATATTAGATTTACAACTCCACGGTTTTCTATTGTTAATATTGTATTTTGTATTGTATTCAAAGTCGCAATGTTTTATCCTATTGTAAGGCATTTTAAAACGCAAGTCCGTCTTGAGAGATTAGTAGCAAAAAATCTAATGAATATCTATATATCAATGAATTAACTGTTACCATTCATTTCAATATTCAACTTTACCTTTATATGGCACACGTTGATTGATTAGATTTGCATAATCAATAATGGATCAAACAATTGAGTAGAGAAATGCATATGGAAATACAAAATGAAATATTAAATGTTGATAGTGCTTTTTAGTGACCTATTTTATTACGGTGTTTTATTTCTATGGCGCGTTTGAGTTTCTTCATCATTGTTGCCTTTAAATGCCACGAAAAATGAGAAAAAGCACCAAAATGTAAAATAAATAAAAAAATTATTCTAATAATCGAAAATAACAGAGTTTTTTGTATGAGGACAAGTACTCAAGTACTTGGCTTTTTTCAGGTGTAGATTAACATAATAGTGTCTTATACATAGTAAGAAAAAAAATTAATATCACCATGAATAATTAACTAAAGATAGAAAATACAGTAGTAACTTTCACATTATAATTACTGACGGCTTTTTCCCGTAAAGTTACAAACACTTTTTTTGTATTTACCACATGAGCAAAAAATACGTTAACTTCTCTTTTATATGTTTGTGAAATCCTGATGTCACTGTAATATCTGCGCTGGGCTTTACGGATTACTGGATGAGGGTGTGCAGGCGGCGGGCAGCAGGTGAGGAGGGTAACGAACACGCAACAGCAGAAGGAACAGGAGGAGGAGGAGGAGGATATTGCGCCACGAGCACGCAGCATTAGAGACAGAGGAGAAAAATAAATGACAGAAAAAAGTGGGCGAAGAGTAAGATTGTAGGAAGAGGAGGAAGAATAGAAGGAGGAGGAGGACGGGGAGCCACAGTGTTTAAAAATGACTACGACTGCAGCCGTTTAGCCTTATAAACTTAGCCATCAAATATGATGAAAAAGAACGAAAAGTATGAAGTATGAGAAGATCAAAAGAAAAGGAAATAACAAGAAATACAAAAAAAAAATGAAACTAATAGGGCCAGAACCAAAATATTCCTATGACAACTAAACATATCTTTCGTAAACTCGATAAGCCGACAACTCTGTTTGCTAAGAAGAACACACAAGCAAATCACGTGCAAGCTGGAAGGAAAGAGAGAGAAATAGACAGAGTGGGGACGGATAGTTGAGACAGGCAGGAGCAGGGCGAGGAGACACGAGGCAGACTGGGGATGGGGGTGGGCTGGAGAGCAGGAAGTAGGTGACGAGCAGCGGGAGTATTGGGATTTTATGAATAAGCTCAGCACGAGAGGAATGTGCTCGGCGAAATGTGAGGCAGTGGAGCGGAGTGACACAGTGCAGGGTGAAAGGCTTGATGTATGTGAGATATGGCCTTTCTCTCTCTCTCTCTCTCTCTCTCTCTCTCTCTCTCTCTCTCTCTCTCTCTCTCTCTCTCTCTCTCTTTTATTTAAACTTAATGCACATAACATACATATTTTACACATAAGTATGTTTACAGTTGGAGCTGAGTTCGTGAGCTAAGAGCTTACACTGGCATGTGACGCTCATTCTAAAGCTGCTCCCGGGGACGGCATTGTGAGCGAGGGTGTCATAAAACTGTCACTGTCAGCTGCGCACCTCCCTCGCCACTAATCAGCACTGTCATGTCAGGCACACGCACATCCCACGTCACTGTGTTTCACTGTCACTGTCAGGCATACTATTTTCCTCCACTGTCACTGTCAGGTGGATTGCAGGCTGGTGGACACTGCCATTTTATCACCTGTCACTGTCACTATCAGGCGGATGTGTCCGTAACCAGGCGTGGGCAGCACACTTCACCTGCTGGGTGGACATGCTGGAGACGTCCATTACTGAGGTGAAGGCGTTCCACAACACCGCGGTGTCGTGGGAGAAGGCGCTGACACCTCACAGAATGGCACCTCGGCACCTCGAGGAGGGTGTCGGACACTACCGCTCTCGTAGTACGTTCACTCCTCCTCCAGGGTATCCGTAGAGCCGTGAGGTGAGGTATTTGCTGCACCTGGGCTTTGTGCAGCACAGTAAGGGCCCCAACACGCCTTCGGTGCTCCAAGCTGTCCAGCACGTTGATAGGGGCTTCTTGGTGAGGGTCTGGGTGCTGTCGCTGCTGTCTCTGCTGCAACTGCTGCCCCTGATGCCACTGTCGCTGTAGCTCAGCTTGGGGCTGCTGTCCCAGGCCACCGGCATCGCGAAGGAGGCGCTCGGCTCGCCGCTGCACCTTGTCCAGCAGGGAGAGGTGGGACTGGGCACTGCACATCCAGCTGAGGGGGCTGTACTCCATGATGGGCCTCACCTGCGCTTTGTACAGCGTCATGAGCCCCTTGGCATCAGTAGGTGCCTCACTCGACGTAGGAGTGTCACCCTCAGGGATGCCTTACGTGCCACGCTCTCCAGGTGGCGGTCGAAGCTGAGTTTGGAGTCTACCTCCACCCCCAGGATGTTGATGGAGTCCTTAATGGCAAGGGTGTCTTCTCCAAAACTTCAGCTGGCCTTCAAACAGCCTGACGTCCTCCCGTGAACGTGAGATGACCACGGCCTGGGTTTTTTCGGCAGCAAACTTGACTTGCCACTGTTTACCCCAGGCCATGATGTCACCCAGGTGGCGGTTGGTGACATCAATCACGTTCACTGCCTCCTCTCTACTGAAGCTGTGCGAGAGAGTGGCATCGTCTCTCTCTCTCTCTCTCTCTCTCTCTCTCTCTCTCTCTCTCTCTCTCTCTCTCTCTCTCTCTCTCTCTCTCTCTCTCTCTCTCTCTCTCTCTCTCTCTCTCTCTCTCTCTCTCTCTCTCTCTCTCTCTCTCTCTCTCTCTCTCTCTCTCTCTCTCTCTCTCTCTCTCTCTCTCTCTCTCTCTCTCTCTCTCTCTCTCTCTCTCTCTCTCTCTCTCTCTCTCTCTCTCTCTCTCTCTCTCTCTCTCTCTCTCTCTCTCTCTCTCTCTCTCTCTCTCTCTCTCTCTCTCTCTCTCTCTCTCTCTCTCTCTCTCTCTCTCTCTCTCTCTCTCTCTCTCTCTCTCTCTCTCTCTCTCTCTCTCTCTCTCTCTCTCTCTCTCTCTCTCTCTCTCTCTCTCTCTCTCTCTCTCTCTCTCTCTCTCTCTCTCTCTCTCTCTCTCTCTCTCTCTCTCTCTCTCTCTCTCTCTCTCTCTCTCTCTCTCTCTCTCTCTCTCTCTCTCTCTCTCTCTCTCTCTCTCTCTCTCTCTCTCTCTCTCTCTCTCTCTCTCTCTCTCTCTCTCTTCTCTCTCTCTCTCTCTCTCTCTCTCTCTCTCTCTCTCTCTCTCTCTCTCTCTCTCTCTCTCTCTCTCTCTCTCTCTCTCTCTCTCTCTCTCTCTCTCTCTCTCTCTCTCTCTCTCTCTCTCTCTCTCTCTCTCTCTACGTGATTATTATTTTCCTGTCTATCTCTGTTTTCTTTCGTGCGTCACCAGATTGAGCCATTCAGTCGTATGGATCATTGCTAAGTACGTGATGCATAATACACAGAATCTTATATCAGTATGTATTCAGGTGTGTATGTATGTATGTGCATGCTTGCCCCAACCCTGCTCGAGTATTAACTCTTGTTCTAATATACTATTGTTCGTATCAATAACCCATGCATGGTACACGTTCTGCCCATAACGGTACTTTATTATTTATTCCCTGTATATTGCAGGTACTCCGATATGGGACTGGTTGCATTAATTCGTCCTTACCTGGAGCTGCTCTTAACGTCCCCTTATCCACGTTTTTTTTTTTTTTTTCGTATTCTATAACACTTCAGTTTTTTTTTTTTTTACGCTACGGAAATGCTAATAAAATTCTCACCATTATATTTATGTATCTATTTTGTTACTGGCACAAAATTCTTATTAAGCTAATGTTACTTCCATGAAAACTACTTAAAAAGGATAATAACTTGTTGAATTTACTGGAGATATACAGCCTAAACATTTGTTGCTACTACCCCCGGTCACTCTGTGGTATGGAGTTGGATTGTAGGCAGTTACTGGTGGAAGAGAGAGCCAGCTGTCTTCTAACCTAACACAGCATCATATGACCTTGTTGTTGCAGGGCTATAACTCAATAAATTTTGCCTTGGTAACATCACTTTCCTCTCCTATTCCTCGTCCTCCTCCTGCTGCAGCTCTATATCTTGACCTCGCTTTTCCTGGAAGACTTCTGTTTGACGATCAGTGGCGCGGAATTGCATATGCTGTACACCATCTTCACAGTTACTTTTCTTTTTATTTTTCTATCTCTCTCCCTCTCCATTTTATCCTAAGCTAGAAGAGGAGAAGCAATTGAAACCAAGGGAAAGCTGCATTCTTATTTTTGAGCATTAGAATGAGAGAGAGAGAGAGAGAGAGAGAGAGAGAGAGAGAGAGAGAGAGAGAGAGAGAGAGAGGGAGAGAATGGGGGTAGGCATGTATACAGAGAAGAAGAATTCGCGCCATAATGAGGGGTTATAAGGAAGAACGCGGTCTCTCGCTGCGCATTTGGGAGAAAATCCAGACCAATACTTTAAGATGTCAGGCGAGAAGTGTTGTGTGTGGAAGGCGAGAGAGGAGAAGGAGCGATGCAGAGAAGGAATAGCTGGAGGAAGATAAAAAAAAAAAAGACAGAAAAGAAAGTAAGAATGGTGGATAGAAATCGATATGGAGGTTCGCCGTATATACATTTCTCTCTCATTTTAAGTGCGACGACAGGGCATAGGAGGAAAAGGAGGAGGAGGACCAGCAGGAGAAGGAAAGATGAAAGGGATGTAAGACGACTTGAAAGTAACGAAGGGAAAAGTAAGAAAGAGAAGACAGGATTACACTACAAGGAAAATTTAAAGATTAGCTTGTATGCCGGTGTGGTGAGGAAACTCTTCACTTCTTATCTCTCATTCCACCTCAAAACATTCCTCCCTTTCAATTATACTCCACTGTACTCCTCTCCCTCCCCCACCCGAGCACATCATGTTACATTTCACTAAGCACTCATTTCACACTGGTGCTTTTCTTTCCTTTCTACATTCCATCGTACAATATTCCGCCACTCCACTCAGTTCCATCATGACCAATTTTAATATTATAGCTATTCACCTTGCAAAATTCCACTCATTCACTCCACTTTATAATAAGGTTTAGGAACACTCCGATCATTCCACTCCTCAGCACTCGTCTCACTCCTTGATGAAACACTTCGCCTTCTTCATTCCATTCTGCTGCCACTCTTTGATTAGAAACTCCAGCACTCCACTTCATCACTGGCTTTCGCAACACAGACACACAGAAAGGGAAGAGAGAGAGAGAGAGAGAGAGAGAGAGAGAGAGAGAGAGAGAGAGAGAGAGAGAGAGAGAGAGAGAGAGAGAGAGCCAGCCATTTATCCCCTGCAGCACTTTATTACCTCAATAGATCATGTGAGAAAAGCGTGTTGAAAAAGTCCGTCTATGTTCGTACGGATGAAACTAAAGAAAACGAAGAAAAATATCAAACTTCAATGGCCTCAATATTAAGCCGGAGTTTCACGCATATATACTTTTCTCCCTACAAACACGTGTCACCCCGACAGTGATGGTGTTCACCCCTGAGTCGATGTAAATGTACCTCAGAATATCCAATAGTTCTAGAGTTTAAAATGTCACTCGATTTCTTCCTTTGTTGTCATATTTCCAATATTGTTAAAGGTCACAAAGATGGTTTTTAGACTGTTCTTTTTTTTCCTTACTTATGACGTGGAGGTCTTGTTAAACTATCACTAGAATCATATAAACACTATTGAAAAAACAAATAAGTTGCTATATACCTTGTTGACAGTAGCTGAAGTGAGATGGCGAGACGTTTGAGAATACCGTCCTATGAGAAGCGAGACGCGTGTGTCTGGGGAGTATTGTGAGTGCTCCTTTGTTACCGGCACCTTTGAACACCCTGAGAATATTGGCCTCAGAAATCTTATCAGCGTTGAGTTGCGCGCGAAGTAGTGGCCGCCTTACTTTTTATTCTTTTCCTCTATCATGACGTAAGTTGAGATCCACTTGCTTACAGTTTTTCTTAGCTTTTACGTGCGACATTCCCAAGTTTCTGCTTCCCTCCTTTTAATTTCTTAATTACTAATCACTCTGCGACATTTTCACCTGTTCCATAACCACTTCCAGTCTTTAAGCAGAGTAGAAATTGTAAAATCTATTCTTATTATTTGCCTTCTTTCTCGTAGATGCTTGTAAAAATTTAATATATTTGGATGTTGTTATTTCGTGTCGTAATGAAATGGTTAAGCAATGCAATATTAGAGACAACTTTCAAAATTCGTTAAATATGTACTCTTCACAAGTTTTGGGGGTTCCACTCACCGCCGAAATGTTGCATCTCTTTCTATCTTTTATCGCTATTTTCATGCTAACTGTTCTACTGATCTTGCTACCTGTATGCCTCCCCTCCTCCTGCGGCCTTGCTGGACAAGTATTTCTTCTTCCTCTAATCCCTATTGTGTCCAGCTCTCTAATGCAAGATTTAACCACTATTCTCAATCATGCATACCTTTCTTTCTCTGGCAAACTCTGGAACCCCCGCCTGCTTCTGTATTTCCATTTTCCTACGACTTGACTTCTTTTAAGAGAGAGGTTTTAAGACATTTGTCTCAGACTTTCGGCAAATTCTCTATTATTCTTTTAGGGAGCTTGCATTCAAGTGGGTCTTTTTTTTATGTTTTGTTGCCCTTGGCAAGTTTCCCCCTTGCATAAAAAAAATCTCCAATTTAATCTTCATACCACAGCAAAAATTATAGAATTTCCTTTGACAATAATTGAAAAACCATTGCTAGCGAAAACTATTATCCACAAAATTAAGGAATGACTGCCTGAACATTTACAATATCATAGAAAATCAATATCGTGGTACTGAATGACTCAAAACACTAGAACATCCACCTAACACAACCGAAAAATGCTTTTAGATGTGCTTCCAACAGAGTAGTTCCTTATCAAGCATGTAAAATATTTAACTATGTCTCGCTTTTAACTTGATGGAGAGCCATAAGTTATTCTAGTGGAGTCTTGTTGGGAGAAACTTGTGAATATCAAACCAGAAAGTTGTTGTTGGCATCAAAATAGTATTATATTCTGCCACCCTGGTGTCCAGGGAGGAGGGTTCAAGGTCGAGAAGAAAGAGGAACAAGAGGAGGAGGAAGAGGTGGGCGGGGAAAGAAGAGGAGGAGGAGGTTGAGGAAGAGGAAGAGAAGTAGAGCAAGAGGGAGAAGAAGGAGATATTGAAGGAGAAGAAGGAAGAGAAGAAAAAGTTGACAAGGAAAAGGAGGAAGAAAATGAGGAAATGGAGTGAAAACAGGATAAGAAGGAGGAGGAGAAGATTAAGAAAATAAGGAGGAGGAAGAGAAAGAGAAGAAAAATAGGAGGAGAGGGTGGAGGAGGAGGAAGAAGAAGAAGAAGAAAATGAAGACGAGGTGAAAGAGGAGGAGGAGGAGGTGGAGGTGGCTTTCATAACTCCATTCTGTTCTGTTCTGGCGGTAGCGGTGGTGGTGATGGTAGCAGTGGTAGTGATGGTACTGGTGGTAGTGGTGCTGGCGGTGGTTCTGCACGCATTCCTTCAACTCACCATTAATATCTGCTGGTGTATAGTTAGTCGTGTTCTTATCACTGAAGACCATCAATGTTATGACCTTTATTAGTAAGTCTTCTTATTTCAATCAGAGAAGACCTTTTATGCCACCGCCTCTGTTAATAATTTCTTCCATTTCAATCAGCGATAACCTCAATACTATCGCTCCTTATTAATAACTACGCGTGTTACCTGTTCTTTGACCTGTTCCTGGCTTTGAGTTAATCACCTTATTTTGACAGGTAGGATAGGTGACCGGTAAGATTTAGATTGTCACGTAAAATAGTCACGGTTGATGAAAGGTAGAGGAATAAAATGAGACAGGAAAAAAAAATCATGGTTGATGGAAGGCAGAGGAACAAAATGGGACAGGAAAAATAGATGCGAAAGACAGGTAGATAGGTGGAAAGTATGGTATAGATAGGTAAATCAAGACAGGTATGAACGTTAAATGGATGAAATAGGGTAGGAATAGTAAATGGAGTAGAACAAAAAGAATATACTCGTATACAAAAGATGGATAGATGAAGAGGTAATGGATAAATTGGTAAGACAAAAAGGAGAGAATAGATAAGTTAAATGAAAGGTAAATAGCTGAAATAGGACAGATAGGATAAATACGAAAGGTGGATAGCCAGAGAAGTGCGTGGGAAGATGAAAACGAATAGGACAAATTACATTATAGAAGATAAGATAGAAAGAGAGTTTACTGCATCTATGAAAGGGAAAGATAGAGAAGTAAGCAATTTGAATTAAGGTTGGGTGCGGTTCGTAATTTCGTTGGCATTATTAGGTAGTTTATTTCGGCGCTTCTTGGGATTGGGAGAGTAGATCAAGTCCTTCTTCTCTTCGTAAAGGAGTTGTTTTGTCCTGTAAATAGACGCTGGATGGAGATGATGGTGTTAAAGTAGTATAGATTCAAAACTTGCGCTTATATACATGCTTCTTAGCTGCTGTTTTTCTACTACTGCTGCCACTATTACTACTACTACTACTACTACTACTACTACTACTACTACTACTACTACTACTACTACTACTACTACTGCTGCTGCTGCTTTTATTAATACTTACACCATCATATCATCTCCATCTAAGAAAGTAGGAAAATCAGAAACAAAAGAACACAGTGTGCGTAAAAATTATAAAAGAGAGAAGAGAATGAGAGAAAAAAGTAGAAGAACGGAAAAACACCACATTCCACGTGCGCCATGTTGAGACAGCGCCTCTTCCTCCTCCTCCTCCTCTTCCTCCTCCTCCTCCTCCTCCTCCTCCCTCCTCCTCCTCCTCCTCCTCCTCCTCCTCCTCCTCCTCCTCCTCCTCCTCCTTTTCCTCCTTCCTCTTCTCCTTCTTCCTACTCCTTGGAAAAAAAATAGAGAAAAAGAAAAATTACGCGGCACGAACCTGGCGCCTGAGTTGGGCCACGAAGCTGGCAAGGGAGAGGCAGGAAGTTAAGGCGAGTTAGGGAATTAGGCGAACTGATCAGAATGTCTTATAGTATACCTGCTGCAGGGGACGCCGCCATCCACACGGTATCCACACGCTAAACTCCTTGTGATGTGAGAGAGAGAGAGAGAGAGAGAGAGAGAGAGAGAGAGAGAGAGAGAGAGAGAGAGAGAGAGAGAGAGAGAGAGAGAGAGAGAGAGAGAGAGAGAGAGAGAGAGAGAGAGAGAGAGATTATGCTGTCTTCAGAAATTTTGGGTAATTGAGTTATACGCCGCACCAACGAGGTCATATGGCGTTGGATGAGGTTATGGGAGAGAGAGAGAGAGAGAGAGAGAGAGAGAGAGAGAGAGAGAGAGAGGGAGAGAACTGAAATACCATCGTTAACAAATACATTCGGCAATGAAGCTGTTAGTGCTAAGACAATAGGGAACTTTAAAAGAAGATTAGATAAGTTTATGAATGAGGATGATAGGTGGATGGATATACGTACATCTCATGTGGTGACTGCCTCGTGTAGAACTGACCGCTTCTTGCAGCTTCCCTTTCTTTTCTCATGTTCTGATTCCCTTGACATTTGTGGCTTTTCCTTAAGACTAAACAGGTTTGGTGCAAGTGAAAGTATGATATGGGAAGTCACCAGTGAGAGCAAAGTGCAATGCTAGTGAGGCTCCACGTTTAGTGTCTGCTATTAAATTTCTGTCCCATGAAGTAGCTAAAGATTGTTGATTTAAAGTAACAAGTGTCCTATAGATACTGGAAGTGATAGGATTAGGTCTGCATTCACACACATAAACTAGAAGTGGAATTGGAAATGTATTAGTGTGGCTGTGCATGTATTGGCCTTGATGTATATTGTTTGAGTTTGTTATGAACTAGTACAATTTGTGAACTCGTTTGATCACTTTTTTTCCATTACTATTATTATCATTTTGAAGGTTTGTCTTCTGTGCATGTTTCTGCCAACTCCCACATTTAACTTTTATTTTCGTATATGCTCGCATGTACTCTATTTCTCACTTGGCATTATTCTTTCTGTATTTAATAGCTACGTATTTTCCGGGGTTTTTAATTATTTATATGCTTTACAGCCTCTGCTCTTATAGCATTACTTCGTAATCGTGAACCCCAAAATTGAATTGTTACCTGTTGTTTGCGATCCGTACCTATGTGAACCGTGACCCAATTAGCGATGCCACGTATTGCAGTTCTAAATTAATAACAGCTGACCCTCGGTTCAAAGGCTGTGCAGGAGTTAATAATCGTGATATTCTGCTAATTGCATGATGTTGCTTCTGTTGCTAACAGAATACAACGTATTTTAGAATATACACGCCTGCGCTCTCACACACACACACACACACACACACACACACACACACACACACACACACACACACACACACACACACACACACACACACACACACACACACACACACACACACACACACACACACACACACACAGGAAATATGATGCAATAAATTCAAATAAGATATAGTTCAAACATGACGTTTTTATTGTTTTATAAACAGTTTCTCTCAATAAGTGCGCTGGATTCTATTCGGAATGTTTTGTTTATTGAAATATTTGAAACCATGAAGTTATATATTTTGTTTCAGAGAAAACTATTGTAGGTTGAGGGTGTTTTTTTTCTTTTGTGTATGTACCTTTTATAAAATCTTTGTATAGTTTCCGTTAGTGCTGGCGCGGTACTTTCTGTCCATTTTTTTTACTTTCTTCGCCAGAAAGAAAGAGCCGGCTTAGAAATTTCTTGCGTTCATTGCAATAGGCGAAGCCGTCATTCAGGAAGGCAGTTTCTTTGTTGACCAATACAAAAAAGTGGCATTCAGAGTTACTAGAGCAAGAATGTTCAGCGGGAGAATATGATGGAGTGTGTAAAACCATTAGAGCATAAGGGAAACCACTGGGCCTATACATCGTAGTGCCAAACATAGAATGTATATACGTCAATACACTTTAATATCCTTATCGATAAATTCATTTGTTCTTTTTAAAGCTCCTTATTGACTGGACACTAACGTGATTACGGGCTGATCCAGTTATAATACTTTACTTCATAACAAATTTCTTTCTCTTTCTTTTTTTGGACTCTAAACGCTATCATGCAAGACAGAACGTAATGAACCATTCTGCGGAAATATTGTCGGCAAGATAATTTCTGTTCCTAATTATAACATTACTTAATAAATTTGCATGACTCACAAAACAGTTCGTTCCACTCCTCATCTCTCGTCCCTCCCGCTCAACACCACAAAAAAAATAACATGAAATTAAATAGAAACAGAAATAGATGAATAAAGAGAGAAAAAAAAAAATTGACGTAACATCGTATAACAGCACAAACACAACTATGTAACATAATTGTTTTAAATACCATGTTTGTTGTAGAATGTTTCCTCTCTCTCTCTCTCTCTCTCTCTCTCTCTCTCTCTCTCTCTCTCTCTCTCTCTCTCTCTCTCTCTCACATGCGTGAACCGAGGTGGCAGAGTTGGTAGTTAATTGTTTGGCTTAATGTAACCCGATTTTAGTTTCCACTTGCCGCTGTGGTGAACTGGCGGGATGCTTATGTAATTATTTCGCCCCCCACGTTACTGCCGGGAAGAGGACGGGGCGCCGCAGGCCATCCCATTCCCTGCATGGCTCAGGGTGTAATCATGCGAGAGAGAGAGAGAGAGAGAGAGAGAGAGAGAGAGAGAGAGAGAGAGAGAGAGAGAGAGAGAGAGAGAGATGGCTGAGGTTTGTGAGTTATATTTGTTCAGAAAGGGGAGATAATAATGTATTTGTTTCTGTGTGTGTGTGTGTGTGTGTGTGTGTGTGTGTGTGTGTGTTTCACTGTTTGATCTGCTGCAGTCTCTGACGAGACAGCCAGACGTTACCCTACGGAACGAGCTCAGAGCTCATTATTTCCGATCTTCGGATAGGCCTGAGACCAGGCACACACCACACACCGGGACAACAAGGTCACAACTCGATTTACATCCCGTACCTACTCACTGCTAGGTGAACAGGGGCTACACGTGAAAGGAGACACACCCAAATATCTCCACTTGGCCGGGGAATCGAACCCCGGTCCTCTGGCTTGTGAAGCCAGCGCTCTAACCACTGAGCTACCGGGTGTGTGTGTGTGTGTGTGTGTGTGTGTGTGTGTGTGTGTGTGTGTGTACTGAAATGTGGAAATACAGAGAGAGAGAGAGAGAGAGAGAGAGAGAGAGAGAGAGAGAGAATCTTACTTTATTATTATTTTGTCCTTTTCAATCTTCATCATACTTCTGAACATAATATAAATCTGGCCCTCACTCACTCAATCACTCACTCACTCACTCACATACTCATCCCTGACAGATTGGAATCATGTTCATTTAGATTAGATCGTGATATTCAGCACAAAAAAGAAGAAAAAATTAACGGCCAATGTTTTAACTGCTGCTATAGCCATTTATTTCGTGTTCCTTTGTGTTAATTTGAGTTAATCGGTGGAAAGGCACTGTATTTCCTAGAGCACAGAATACATCAAAGAATACAAATGGATGTGAAGTGGAAGACTGAAATGGCTGTTATGATTGCGAAGTTCACAGATAGAGAAGCTTCCTTTCTGTGGTCAAGGCGACTTGCTTTGAAGGGAAGGCCACGTTAGTTGAAGGGGGAAGAACGCAAACTCTACCTCCAACGTCCTTGTTTATTTTGCCCCTTGGTTGCTTTGTGGAGTGACTCGAGCTAACCGTTTTGTTAGTGGTTGTTGTTCGGTATAACATTGCATGCTTGAAACTGAGAACATGACAATTATTTAGTTAACGGTTTTAAGTCTTTTTTTTATACTCGAGTTTCCCACAATGCTTCACGCAATCGTTCCTAAAATACTTAGGATCTCAAGTAACACAATGAAGCCTTCTCGTATCCATGCAACATATCTATTTCAATTCACATACAGTTGTTTTGTGTGTATACTTAACCAGTATTAAATAAAAAAAATCATTAATCTGGTGAGTCTAGATAAACTAACAAGTCATAGAAATACATACTATAAGAGACTGAGAATCAATTGTTTTATCCCATTACGATAGCACGTTGAATAATACAAAAGTAAAACAAAGATATGAAAGAAAAACAGGAACCAAGGAAGCGGGGAAGAAGTTTACCCTACTTTACAGTGTCCACACCTTCATCAGGCAACAGAATTAGAATCAACTTTCCAGTCAGCATAACAAATTCGTCACTACTGTAAACAGGACACAAGTTCGCGCCACTGCGTGAAGTTTGTTCCTTTCTAGAGCAGCAGCACCGGAATTGCCCAGCCTTCCATGCGGTAACCAAAGGAGGAAAGTTGAGCAGCGAGTAGGTAATTAATGTTATAGCCGTGGATCAGTAGCAGTGGATTAGTGGCTGCGGCGTGTTATTACATTACGGGTGACGGGCGGTGGGTGGGTGTTTGCCTGGCGGGTGTGTGTGCCCTGCCGTGTATTGTCTTGTGGCGTGGTGTGGTGTGGTGTGGTGGGGTGAAAAGATTGAGAGGGTTAAGTTTGCGATATTGTGACTTGTGCAGAGGTTTTGTTTGGTTCAAGCGTTTATATTTTCCTTTCTTTTCTTTCAATTGCATGTTCGTTTGTTCTTTCTTCTTCCTGTTATGATTCTCCTCGTCGTTGTTCCCGTTGTTATTGTCTCCATATCATCGCCTCCTTTTCATTATCATCATCATCATCATCCTCTACTACTACTACTACTACTACTACTATTACTACTACTACCACTACTACTACTGCTACTGCTATTACTACTACTACTTCTTCCCTTCCCCTCTGTGGACACCAAAGCGTTTACATTCTTGCCTCGACTCGCGTTTCCCGTCACTCCTACACAGCAGAAACGTGTCCGGTCCTCCTTTACCACTGCGAAAAAATAAGTGCGTGTAAACGATTGAATAAGTAAATAGATTAATGAATATAATGCTGGTTATATCCACTAATCTCAGTTATTATGTATCAGTTCTTACTATTTTTTCTTAGAGATTAATTAGAGAGAGAGAGAGAGAGAGAGAGACTAGGAAACAAAACTAGGAAACAAAACTTTTAACACACACACACACACACACACACACACACACACACACACACACACACACACACACACACACACACACAAATGGAACCAAAACTTACGAAAAGAAACAAAAATGACGCAGGAAGAAATAAAAGAAAGAAGAAAGAAAGAAGAGAGAGAGAGAGAGAGAGAGAGAGAGAGAACAAACTACGACTACCGCAAAGAAAACATACAAAGAGGAAGACAAAACTTTACACACACACACACACACACACACACACACACACACACACACACACACACAGAGACACACACAGAGAGAGAGAGAGAGAGAGAGAGAGAGAGAGAGAGAGAGAGAGAGAGAGAGAGAGAGAGAGAGAGAGAGAGAGGACCCCTGGAATACTCCTTGTGGGGCGGGTCTTTATGCTGGGGGAATGAGAAATTATGTGTCAGGGAGGCGAGAATGGGTCCAGATTATTACAATGAGCGAGTTAGAGCGAGAAGCGAGGCAGGGGGACGAGGAGTTATTAGAGAACAATAAGACGACGGAGGAGGACGAGAACGAAGAGGAAAACGAGGAGGAGGAGGAGGAGGAGGAGGAGGAGGAGCAGCAGCAGGAACAGAAGGAAGAGCGGGTTCAGGCAGTCAAGTTTGTGGCGTGCAAGAAATTTAGCAAGAGGAAACTTCAAGATGGGAAGGAAACCAGAATTGCAATTGTCACGAGCTTGAGTGACGTGTGAAGCTGAGTAAATTTTGAGGAAACAGTATTTTTTTTTCTTTTTTTGTCTTTATAACTAACTCTCTTTTTCACAGCAATGGATGAGGGAAAGGGTGTGTGATAGGGGTTGATTGTTAGTGAATGATCTGTTTGTTTAGTCTACGTCATTGCTTTTTTTTGTTATTGGTTTTTTTTATCATATATTTCAAAGTTATTTTTATTAATATTTTTTTCTCTTATTTTCTTCCTCTTCCTCTTCCTCTTCATTTTCTTCTCTCTCATCCTTGTCGTTTTCGTCTTCCTCACTTCCTCTTTCTCCTCATTTTCCTTCTCCCATGTTCTTTTTTCTTTTCGTTTTCTTCTTCTTCTTCTTCTTATTATTATTATTATTATTATTATTATTTTTCTTCTCCTTTTCCTTCTTTTTTCACCACCTCTTCTTCCGCGTCCTCCTCCTCCTCTTCCTCCTCCTGCTCCTCCTTCTCCTCCTGATCTTCCTCCTGCATTCAGCACCTTTTATTCAAGATATCTCACCTATTTTTTTTTTCTTTATGCCTCAACTTCTTACACTTTAATCCCGTTTTATTATTATTATTCTTTTTATTCCTCGGCGGGACTTGGATCAACTTTTATCTCGTCTTCGTCAGTCCGTAATTTATCGTTTACAAAGTCTTGGCTTCGGGAGATAAACACGAATCCTTCAGTTTACGTTTAAAGTTCTCGTTTTTACTGTTATTTTTACCCCTTTGAATAGAATGTTTTTCTTGTTTTTTTATTTCCACATCTCTCTCTCTCTCTCTCTCTCTCTCTCTCTCTCTCTCTCTCTCTGTCTCTCTCTGGAAATCTCACGAGAAGCTAAAATGTAGAAAAAGAAAATATTTAAGACAGTTTTATAGTATAGTCTGTAGAAGTGTGTTGGTAATATGGAGTAGATAAAAAATCCTGAAATACGAGAGAGAGAGAGAGAGAGAGAGAGAGAGAGAGAGAGAATATGCATCCCACTCAGCATCATCAAAATATTCATCTCACGTGATCGACAGCAAACTGAAAAATATTCTCTCTCTCTCTCTCTCTCTCTCTCTCTCTCTCTCTCTCTCTCTCTCTCTCTCTCTCTCTCTCTCTCTCTCTCTCTCTCTCTCTCTCTCTCTCTCTCTCTCTCTCTCTCTCTCTCTCTCTCTCTCTCTCTCTCTCTCTCTCTCTCTCTCTCTCTCTCTCTCTCTCTCTCTCTCTCTCTCTCTCTCTCTCTCTCTCTCTCTCTCTCTCTCTCTCTCTCTCTCTCTCTCTCTCTCTCTCTCTCTCTCTCTCTCTCTCTCTCTCTCTCTCTCTCTCTCTCTCTCTCTCTCTCTCTCTCTCTCTCTCTCTCTCTCTCTCTCTCTCTCTCTCTCTCTCTCTCTCTCTCTCTCTCTCTCTCTCTCTCTCTCTCTCTCTCTCTCTCTCTCTCTCTCTCTCTCTCTCTCTCTCTCTCTCTCTCTCTCTCTCTCTCTCTCTCTCTCTCTCTCTCTCTCTCTCTCTCTCTCTCTCTCTCTCTTTTTTTTATTTAAACAAAACTTAATACAAAGGAACATGTACCCAAAGGCGCACTGTCGTGTGCTACCTATTCTAAGGGTACTACAATCTATTTCTCTACAATATTTACAAGACTTAAAAATAGATAATATACAAGATGGTCAGCATGTAAATGGAGCACTATTCGTTTCACTTCACTAGCACTATTCACGCACTGCACTACACTGAGTGTCACGTCACAAAGAGTGTCAGAGGAGTTGGCAGTGTCTGTCTCCACTTATGTGCCATCAGTTTGACACTGTGTGTGTTCATCTCCTGGACGTGAGGCACCGCGGCCGTGAACAAGTTCCACATCCTGGAGACGCGTCCTGCGAAGGTGCGTTGATGCTGACACCCGTGGGATCGCGGCACCTCTACGGCGTCACCACCATTGAGCACCGTTCTCGTGCTCCGTGCGGTGACTCTTAGAGGATGACGCAGCCCTGCCAGATGTGGCACTCTTTGCACCTGTGCCTTATGGAACACTACGATCGCCGCCACGTCTCTGCGGTGTTCCAGTGAATCAAGGGGACGCTCAGGCTCTGGGTGAGGTGGTAGTGCAGCATCTACTAGCCGTATGGCGCGGCGTTGGATGCTGTCCAGTCTCCTTCTGTGTGTGGCGGCACAGGACATCCAGGAGAGAGCTGCGTATTCAAGGTGGGGCCGCACCTGTGCCTTGTACAGCAGCAGTCTCCCTTCCTGTCGAGGAAACTGGCGATCCTTCTGAGAGCGGAGATCCTGTGAGAGGCTTTCTTGGCAATGGTTTTGACATGCCTGTCAAACCTCAGCCCTCGATCCACCTCCACTCCAAGTATCTTGACGTCATCTTGGAGTGGGAGAGCAGCAGCGCCAAAAGACAACTTTCCTGCCATTGCTGCCATGGCGGCTGGGGACCGAGAGACAACCATTGCTTGTGTCTTCTCCGGCGCGAATGTCACTTGCCATCGAGCACCCCACTCCTTTATCACTCGTAGCTGCTGATTGATGGCCTCTCTCTCTCTCTCTCTCTCTCTCTCTCTCTCTCTCTCTCTCTCTCTCTCTCTCTCTCTCTCTCTCCCCTTGTTCTCCACCTTCCCTTCCTTTATCTTGTCCTCCTTATTCCTATTTCCCTCTTCCCGTCCCTTTCTTCTTCTTTAACAACTTCTATTTATTTACTTTCTCCATGCTCTTTTGATTTGCTTCTTCCTCCTTCCAGTTTTCTTCCTTTCCTCTCCTCTTCCCAGTGTTCTTTATCAGTGTCTTCTTCATCTTCTTCTTCTGCAATCTCACTTTCCATCAACTCTTCTCTTGTCTTTTCCTCTCTCACCTTTATTCTCTAACCTCTATTTTTCCTTCACCCCTTCACTCCCTTTTCAGCTGTTATCCAAATCTTTCTCGTCACTTTCCTCTGCTCCATTTCATCCTCCCTCTCCCTCCAGTCTTTAATTCCTCTTTCCCTCCCGTTGAGTTTTTACCTCCATGTTCCACCACCTTATTCCTTCCTCCCCCTTCCATTTTCACTATAATGCTCATCTTTATCTCCTCCCTCTCCATTTACACACATTTTTCTCCCCTTCACCCACCTCTTCCTCTTTATTTTCTCCTCCGCCGCCCCCTCTTTCTAGGCTTTCATTCCTTTCTCCTCCTCCTTCTATCCTTCCAGCTTCCCTTCCCTTTCTCTCTCAAAAGTTGTTCAAGAATCCAGGACGATATTTTTTTGAAGGGGGATGCGGGGTGGCCAAGTAGGACCCATAAACTATGTAAATACAACCTCACCTCTTCCGCCGCTCTCTCCCAGCGCTAGTCAGCAGGAGGAAGACGTTACAGAGGAGCGGAAATGTTAAGATGATAAAGCGGTGAGAGAGAGAGAGAGAGAGAGAGAGAGAGAGAGAGAGAGAGAGAGAGAGAGAGAGAGAGAGAGAGAGAGAGAGAGAGAGAGAGAGAGAGAATACTTTTGGCCACACACGCATAACCCCCCACATAATCACCTGCTTACTAATGCTCAAAATGCTCCACGCTCTTATTTGTCTCTCTTCTTGGTGGCGTCTTTTCTTGGCGGCGTGAAGGGAATAACTGTTGCCAGACGCACACGACACGCATCTTGCATAACCTACTGCAAGTTTGTCTTGTGGAAAATATCACGGATCTTGTCTTTGTGTCAGTGGATAAGCTGTCTTCCCCTCATGCTTTGATCTTCCTTAATCCTTTTAGTGCTTCTCTCATACTCAATTTGTGCTAACGCAGCTTACTTGACTGATCACTCTTTCTTCACTGGACGTCTTCGTTTCACTTATTACTGCCGCACTGCTACATGATTTATCTTTTATGGATTTCTTCCGGTCTTGTATGTAGAAGCGATAGTGTAAAGACAGTATAGATAATATTTTTTATGATGTTTATTTTGAGGCTAATACAGGTAATTGATAAAAGATGATAAGAGATTCCATTTATAACTATCAGAATTTTTTCATGAATTTAAGTACATTTGACCTTGTTTGTTTAGAAATCAATGCACGTAATTAATAAAAGATTTTAATTGAACTGTAAAGGATTGTTGTTAAATGTATACACGCAGATAAATTTATGAGATTTTGTTGATAATGTAAAATCTCCTGCCATTAAAGTATATTGGAAGTTACGGTTGCAGTTTATACAAATACTTTAGCTTTACGTCCGCTCGTCGCTGCGTTCGCCGTCAGTGCGTCAGTGTGGGGCCGCGAAGGGCTGGAATACCT
>NC_059285.1:8551645-8581645 GCF_017591435.1 Portunus trituberculatus
CATCATATAAAGCAATTACGAAATTACGCGAGTCAGGCAGCGGTCGGAGGAAGGGAGGGAGGGAGGGTAGAGGCCAGGTGAGCACCACACCTGAAGGAGGGAGTGGGAGAGGACATGGGGCCCTTTTCACGGGTCGTCGAGCTGCTCTTTACATGTATTCATATAGTTGCTTGCTCTTTTTAGTTAGCCTGTTAGTTGATCAGTTCGTCAGTCTGACCGTCAGTCCGTTAGTCCGTCAGTCGGTCGGTTGTTCTGGTGAAGACTACACCGTCCATGATATAATGTTTCATTGCAACGCGAGCTTTCTTATCTCCGCTGAATGATGTTTTTATAGCGAGAAAAGCAATTTCAGAATAGTGTGGTGAAACTTCATTAAGACAAGTTTGTGGAACATTGTTGTGTATTAAAGTATGGAAAATTGTTTGTGAAATGGAATTAGATGAAAATAGTTTATTTCTTGAATGTTGCGTTTTACCGGTTCATATTAAAAGAGGTTAACCAATACCTAGTATATATATATATATATATATATATATATATATATATATATATATATATATATATATATATATATATATATATATATATATATATATATATAGTGTGTGTGTGTGTGTGTGTGTGTGTGTGTGTGTAATTCACCACGGTCGCCTACTGGTCACCCAGCCAGTCTTCCCCATTACGGAGCGAGCTCAGAGCTCATAGATCGATCTTCGGGTAGAACTGAGACCACAACACATTCCACATACCGGGAAAGCGAGGTCACAACCCCTCGAGTTACATCCCGTACCTATTTACAGCTAGGTGAACAGGGGCTACACATTAAGAGGTTTGCCCATTTGCCTCACCGCGCCGGGACTCGAAACCGGCCCTCTCGATCGTGAGTCGAGCGTGCTAACCACTACACTACGCGGTGTGTGTGTGTGTGTGTGTGTGTGTGTGTGTGTGTGTGTGTGTGTGTGTGTGTGTGTGTTTGTATTTATTTATTCATTTATTTATCTGAATGGAACGCCCTGAAGGAATGAGATTTGGCAAAGTGAGAGTCCATTGCAAAACGTTGTTTATTGACATGACGTGGTTACGGTCCCCCGAAACGTCCTGTCAATAAACTAGGTTTTGGACACCCAGAGACTGTTTTTATTCTGTTACTGCCTGATTTTTTCACCATATTGAGATTTCTGAATTTAATGAACACAAAGGTCAGCGCGGGTTTAATGTGGTTTTTGTGTGTGTGTGTTGCACCACAATTTTTTTATTCCATTTATTGTTTAAGTGAAAACAGAAATGATTATGCTCAGCTCAAATGTACATTCATTTTCGATAATCCTGCATTGTCTAGCACTAAAATACACCAAAATCTGAGTTTCGCGTGCACATTAAATTGATGTGTGTTAAGAAAACTGGCATTGGAAATTCTACAAGGACCGAGCATAAAAAAAAGTTAATCAAGTTATGCAGACCAAACACACACACACACACACACACACACACACACACACACACACACACACACACACACACACACACACACACACACACACACACACCTTTGGGGAATAGAGTAATAAGCTAATAGCATATCATCTCTACTTTAAAGCCACTTAAACCATTTTCCTCTTCCCTCTTGCTCCCATGGCAGGGCGTTGGGCGAGCTGCAGGGTGCCCTCCTCTCCGTGGCGGCGCCCCTGTAATCACCCGCTCTTGACCTGAATAGCAAGATAAACAACCTCCCGTAGCGAGTCTTTGTAAATATCTCGTTGATGACAGGACAGCTACAATCTCCTAAACGCGGCCAAAACACGAAGCCCTTACCCTCCTGTACTGGGAGAGAGAGAGAGAGAGAGAGAGAGAGAGAGAGAGAGAGAGAGAGAGAGAGAGAGAGAGAGAGAGAGAGAGAGAGAGAGAGAGAGACTTTTTGCCCACGTGTGTGTGCTCCTTCTGAATAGGAAAGAAGAGTACAAGAAATAAAAAGAAATATACCAAACTTAAAAGAAGGAATCTCAGACGCCTCCTCTTAGATACTTGATTTAAATTGACTTTTCATAACTTTTTATCACTCATCTTTTTTTTTTTTTTTTTGTCTTATCTTATATTCTGTATGTTCACTTTATCAGCTGAAATGGTGTGAGTTAGTGATAGATATATGTATGGAATTCTTTAGCGTTTTCCTTTGACTCTTGCCGTTACGAAATTTATAGAAACGTTACGGTAGAATTTATTTTTTCTTTCTTTTTGTCTCTTATGAATCACTGATGGTCTGCCTTGAGTCTTCCTCTTCGCCGCCTGAGCTGAAACCTAACCTACAAAGAATCCAGTCAATTTGTGATGCCTTTTGAAATGCTGTTTGATGTGTTGCCTTGGAAGTGGATATTTGTCTTATAACCGCCAGTGTGAGATTAAGTGAAGTTTCCTTAGTTATTATAGCATCCGTGTGTGTGTGTGTGTGTGTGTGTGTGTGTGTGTGTGTGTGTGTGTGTGTGTGTGTGTGTGTGTGTGTGTGTGTATGTGTGTGAGTGTGTGTTTCTGTGTGTGGACCTGTAGCTAATCACCTGTGCCTCCTCCTTAGTATGTTCACCTGAGCACACCTTCACTTTCGTAGAAGCGGGAACAGGTGAGCTTGTTTTGAGTATTGATCGATCTCCCTCCTCCTCCTCGTCCTCCTCCTCGTCATCTTCCTCCTCGAGTCCATCCCCAGCCATTCCGGCATCTCCCCCACCCTTCCCTCATCTTACCGCATGGCCCGCCTCGCCCTGCCCTGCTCCTTCCTGCTATTTAACCCCTTCCCAAATAATCCATCCTCACTCACTCACTCATTCACTCACTCACTGTACTTTTTCACTACTCATATCACCTTCCTTGGAATTACCTCACTAAGACTCACAAGAGATTGAGAACACAATGGAACACATCACAGTATTGTCACATCATTTTTTTCCTATTTTAAGTCACTTTTCCTCGCATCCAATCCATGCCACTTCTCTCAACCGTGTCAGTAGCGGGTTGTCCAGCGTTCCTTTTTCCAACATGCCTCTACTACGTGCTTGTCATGATGCTGTTCCTCTTCCTCCTGGTAACTTAGTAATGGTGTTTGTGTGTGTGTGTGTGTGTGTGTGTGTGTGTGTGTGTGTGTGTGTGTGTGTGTGTGTGTGTGTGTGTGTGTGTGTGTGTGTTTATTTATTTATTTGTTCGTCTGTCCACGTGGCGGTTATTTGAGTGTTTGTGTGTGTTTAATGCGTTATGTTGTGTTTATTGCTGCGTGTTGCGTTTACTCGTCTGAGTGAAATGCATTGTGCTTATAATGTATTGTGTGTTACTGAAAGTGCTGCGTGTTGCGGTACTGAGCGTGTTGTGAGTTATGTTTACTGTGTTATGCGTTGTGTTTGCTGAGTATTGTGCTTCTCCTTTGAAGTTAAGCCATTGTGTGTGGCTCTTGTTGTGTGTGTGGGTGCGTTTGTGCATGTGCGGCTCACCTTGACCCACGTACCTGAGCGTGTGTTGCAAGTTTATCTCCGGTAATGAAGTGAAAGCGCAGATAAATAAAAAACTGACATTTTCAAGATGTGAGAGATTGCACCCTATAAAGTAGCTTTCAGAAGCGGGGGAAAATTTTACTAAGTTTTTTTCCTTCAAATTGTACCCTATTGCTGTGGTTTTTAAAAGATCGTGTAAGATTTTTCAGTACAGTTCTTATGCCGCTTCATGCGTTGCTCTGTAAAACAACACAGAGGAGTTTGAACAACCCATTTCCTGTCTGTTAAAACTGCCTCATGCAAAAAAAGGAAATTACAAAGGGAAGAAAGAAAAAGAGGAAAGATTAAAAATGGCGGCTCTCAAAAATTTCATTCTTCAACTTTCATATTCTCTATTCAATTCCGTGTACTTCATTGATGTTGTTGAGCAGCTCGGGAAGTGTTAGGCGCCCTGGAGTGGCTGGAGCGGCGGTGTGTGAGGAAAGAGGAGAGTCGCCTGGAAAGAAAAGAAGTTATTACCTTTTTCATCACTTCCTCGTCCTTGCTTCAGTCTCCCCCTCAATTGTTCATGCGCAGCTCGTGGCTTGTCTTGCAGAGCTGCAGGATAAAGGCAGAAGAGGTATCGAAGAGAGACTGGAAAACTGTAGGAAAAAAAGAAATTAAATGAAATGCTGGCTCTCTCTCTCTCTTTAAAAGGAAAATCAAATGTCTAATTCTTTCAGTTTAGAAATCTGAATTACATGTTTCGGTGACTCAAATATAGTGCATTATATTGTGATTAGTATGACCTTGAATGGCAGCGACTGTATCGTATTAAAACTTGTATGTATTTGATTTGCATTGGTTTGAAAGCTTTCCATTATGTTGCGGTTGTTGTGACCTTGAGTGGCTAATTTGAAAAGACTGCATCCCATTGTATAACTATAACGTTGAGCTCGAAAGAATGATAGTTGTGACGGTGGTGGTGGTGGTGATGGTGGAAGGATGGGGATAGGGGAGTTTGGTAGAAAGTGACTGGGTTTGATGTACAGAAATCAATGCATAAATTAAAGCTGGGCAAGAGAGAAAGTCCAAACGGAGAGAGTGAAAAAAAAAAAAACTTAGGTGGATACGCTTTTTACATTCACACACACACTAAAGATTGCTCCGGGTCGCTTTTAAGCGGGATGAGAGACTGACTGGGTATGACGTTCGAAAATTGGTGAATGAAATGAGAGAAGAAATAAATATCTGAATGGTAAGACTGAAAAGAGATTAAACTTAGGTCGGCACAGAAAGCATTTATATGTATTGAAACTCATTTTTTTTTTTTTTTTTTTTTACCACTAACGGAGATACGGCTTGGGTTTAATGTGTAGAAATCAATGTGTAAGACAGGAGAAAAAGAGAGAAGAAATGATATTGTGAGCATTAAGAGTGAAAATCTTGAATAAAAACCTGGATGGACCTTCTATGCTGTGCCATTTGGAAAACTACATAAACAATTACCCATGCAGATATTAATTTTAAGTGGAGGTAAAGACGTCTCAGTTTTTGAATTTTTATAAAGATTAATGGAACGCAACTTAAATTAATTCTCCAACTAAAACTCACATTCCCTCACGTTCATTACTGTACAAAATTTTTCTTGCTATGTACATGCGTGTGGAGAGACAAGGAGAGATCGTGCAAGGAGGCAATGACACTCCACACAAGACGTCTCCTCTTCCCCTTGCTCTCACTCCTGAACCCTTTCTCACTCTACCGCTCACACAAAACACTAACAAGACTGGCAATATACTCACAAGACACGCTCTCTCACTTCTCTCTCTCTCTCTCTCTCTCTCTCTCTCTCTCTCTCTCTCTCTCTCTCTCTCTCTCTCTCTCTCTCTCTCTCTCTCTCTCTCTCTCTCTCTCTCTCTCTCTCTCTCTCTCTCTCTCTCTCTCTCTCTCTCTCTCTCTCTCTCTCTCTCTCTCTCTCTCTCTCTCTCTCTCTCTCTCTCTCTCTCTCTCTCTCTCTCTCTCTGTCCCCTTCCATACCGTCATCCTTTTTATAGTTTCTTTCCTTTCTTCTCTCCCCCTCTATAACAGTTTCTCTTCTCTCTCTTATCTCCTGTCTCTTTCTCTCTCTCTCTCTCTTAGTCACAGCCACAGTATCTCATCTTTCCCTCAGTTAGTTTCTCTCTTCTTTTCTTGTCTCTTATTCTCGTCTATCCTTCGCTTAGTTTCTCTTTTTTCTCTTCTCCTCTCTGAGTCACAGCCAGTGCTCTTCCAATAACTATCCTACTTACTTTAGATAAAGTAGTTTCTCACATAGTTTGCACATCCTTTAAAATCCTTAGTGTTCCTTAGTGTTTTTTTTTTGTTACAGGTATCGTCTCATTAGCTTATTCATTTCTCTCTCTCTCTCTCTCTCTCTCTCTCTCTCTCTCTCTCTCTCTCTCTCTCTCTCTCTCTCTCTCTCTCTCTCTCTCTCTCTCTCTCTCTCTCTCATCGTAGTAGTTACTATATGCATCCTTGTAATCTCTTTCTCTCTCTCTCTTGTTCTCTCTCCCGTTGCCTTCTGCACAGTTTTCTCACTCGTACTCAGGGAGATCGTGGTTGTCGCCGCCTGTACAGCCTCCGTGGATCGTGAGTTACCGTACGTCACTCTTCATAACACACTGCCGATCACGCTGATGCCTCCAGAGCTCATTACCCCGTTCGCGTTGGCAGCTGATAAAGACGAGACGAGACCGCGTTCTTCTTTTCTTCCGCTTTTTTTATTTCCTTTTCTTGCCTGTCTTTTTTTGTCCCTGTTTCTCTCGGTTTTTTTTTCTTTCCTCTCATTTCTTGTCCTTCTCTCGTCCTTCTCTCGTCTTTCTCTCGTCTCTCGTCTCGTCTCGTCTCGTCTCGTCTCGTCTCGTCTCGTCTCGTCTCTCTCTCTCTCTCTCTCTCTCTCTCTCTCTCTCTCTCTCTCTCTCTCTCTCTCTCTCTCTCTCTCTCTCTCTCTCTCTCTCTCTCTCTCTCTCTCTCTCTCTCTCTCTCTCTCTCTCTCTCTCTCTCTCTCTCTCGTGTATGTAGATTAGTTATTTTCTTTCCTTGCCTCCTCTTCTATTCTATTTATCAAGACCCTTCCAGCGATTACCTTATTTTGCTCTTTTTATATTATTCTTGACTCTTCTTGACTTGATTTTTTTCTTGTGCACAAATATATAAATTAATTGTTTCGTTTATGTCATCACGTGTGTGTGTGTGTGTGCGTGTGTGTGTGTGCATACGAATAGTAATAGAAACAAATATGCATTCATGATAGATAGGAAAATAGATAAATGTGTAAGTAGATAAGTACGCACGTATGAATAGATAGATAGATAGATTGTATAAATTGTTTAAAAGATAGATAGGAAGATCATTTAAAGGATAGATTGATCGTTAGAAAGATATATATCGATAGACAGATAAGTAGACACATGAGTATTCAGTAAGGAATACAAATACACCCACAGATTGATAGAGAGTTAAATAAACACCAAAATATAAAAAAAAAAATATAACTAACTGAAATCATCATCAGTGTTTACTCCGATGAAACTTTTTTGGGGGAAGAATTTCTCACACACATTTCGCCGCACTGAGAAAATCCGAGAGAACCCAAGGCCGAGTGGGAGGCCGGCGGCGGGCTGGTGGGGGACCTGGCGGTGGGCAGTGGCGTGAGAAACTCCTCGAGACTGGCGCAGAGCAGCAGCGAGAGGCATCTGGGAAGGGCGGCGGAGGGGGGGAGAGGGAAGATGGGGAAGTGCCTCCTCTCTCACCCTCTCTCCCTTGGGTGTTGGGGATTACTGACGGCGAGGAGAGGATTTATACCTCAGGAGGAAGAGATGAGCATTGCGGGTGGCGGGGATTAACTTGTCTCTCACTTGACTTGCCTTCACTCCACCTTGCGGCTCCTGGCGGTGGTGGTGGTAGTGGTTGTGGTCATGATGGTGGTGGTGGTGGTGGTTGTGGTCATGGTGGTGGCGGTAATGGTGATGGTGTGGTAGTTAAGGTTGGTGCTAATGGTGAATGTTTGGGTAGGAGTGTTGGTTCTTGGTGTGTGTTTGAATGTGTGTGTGTGTGTGTGTGTGTGTGTGTGTGTGTGTGTGTGTGTGTGTGTGTGTGTGTGTGTGTGTGTGTGTGTGTGTGTGTGAGATAGATAGATAGATAGATAGATAGATAGAGAGAGAGAGAGAGAGAGAGAGAGAGAGAGAGAGAGAGAGAGAGAGAGAGAGAGAGAGAGAGAGAGAGCAGACAGACAGACAGACAAACAAACAGACAAACGAAAAAAAAAAGATAAAAAGAAATGCAAACATACAATCACGTCCAGAACCAGAGATAAACATACACGCAAACAAACAAGAGAGACAATGATAAACAAACTGACAAAGCAAATAAAAAAAATAGAGAAACACACACAGAGCCAACAAGCAGACACACAAGGTCAGGTGGTGTGTCAAGTACCGCCGTAAGCTTGACTCCCGCGTGTACTGGAATGGGTCTCGGTGGCAGGCCGTGAGTGAGAGGCGATCAGTGTTGTGGTGGTGGTGGTGGTGGTGGTGGTGGTGGTGAGTGTCCAGCAGGGGCGGTGAGCTGGACAATCAAGAGGAAGCTGGACCATTGCTTGTGTCTCCTCTGGTTCTTCTTGTCACTGTTGACTTATTAATCTTATTTTTTTTTATTTGTTTGTTTTTAGCTTTATATTATTTGATGTGTCTTTTTCTTACGTTTGTAATATAAATTTGTTTCTGTCATATGTTTTATTTCGTAGTGAAGATTATTTTGTCGTTTATTGTTTAATAGTTTTTGTGCTGCTTTACTGAAGTTTACTCTTTCATCAATGATGTTTCGTACCTTTTGTCCCTATTTTTGCAACGTGGGTTTCTTTTTATCCATTGGGAGTTTGATTTTTTCAATGTTTCTTTTTTTTTTATTTAATGTTTTTTTTTTTTTTTGTGTGTGTGTGTGAGGTGATTGTTATGAAAAGGTTGTGTTTAGACATTTCTTGTTGCAGCGATTTACTGCTGCCAGCCAGCCGGCTGTATGTCATTGCCCACTGGTCGTGCTGTGCTTCATTTGACATATTAAATAATGTTTTAGAAATGTGCAATGAACGTCTTGCTTTCTACAAAGTCAAATAGAAAAATCTAATGAGTTTTCTTTATTTAATGAAAGGAAAGTAAAATTTAGTTAATTCAGTAAGAACTTGGCTGTTTTTCTTGGATGTTTGGATGTCCGAAATATTTGCATAACGCTAAAGAAATTCCTGCCACACAAAACCAAATCTCCCAATAATGACTCCCAATCGCCTTTCTGTGCATCGCCACCACCAGCACCAACACCTTTACAATTCCTGGTTAGCTCCCTCACGCAGCGCACGGCCCGTGGCCTTGATTCCCGGCATCCTGTTAGGATTACTCTCCGGCCTCGACTGATCCTCTGTAAGTCCTGTAAGACGGGGCTGCCGCCTCTCATCACTGTTCCCAGCAGCTGCCGCCTTCCAGCATAATGCTCTCCTGTAACTGTAACACCTGATGAACCGGTAGGACTTGTGTTACTTAGATTTCCAGCTTTATGGGTACGTGATTTCCAGTCTCCTCAAAAGTGTGTGTTGCGCGTACCTGGCTCGTATTATGGAAGCTGGTGTGATTAGCGTGGATCGGAAGTGTGCTGTTTGATTACGAGGAATTAGTCTTGGCTTGCCTATCTGTCTGCCCTCTTGCTGGAGCCACGCAATGGGCGCTCCATCATCCCTGCGCCTCGTAACTGCTTCGAGTGTTTATCAAAGCTTAGTGTTGAGGCATTTCAGGGGAAGGCTTTCACGTTCTCTGCATCTAAAACCATCCACGTCTCAAACACATAACGCTAGTAATACGAAAACACTTGATGAATAACTCAAAATAGACATAAACATTAAATAATCTTATTTTAAGACATGTATAGTATTTCTTCCTGTGTCTTGAAGTAAGGAGTCTTAAGGAAATATGTTGAGGCTTCCCTGCCATTCCTCACCGCCGAGCATCGTGAGCCACAGCGTGGAATCCCTCACCTGATGATGAGTGTGGCAGGTGTCACGCTCCCGTAATAAACAGCAGCAAATTTTTCAGTGGTGAAGCGTGACCCATAACTCTGGCGGCCTCGTATATCTGCAGTATTTTCTGTCCCATGTCCCAATGCATAGTTCATCCGCTCATCATTTCAGATACTTGATTGTAAGAGAAGGGAACAAAAAGTGATGTGGATGAGAAGGAGCCTTCTTTTTTACTACACTGAGCACTTCACCCCCACCTTGAAGTGCTACCATCGCTCTATTAGTGCGATAAGCTCTGCCTCCTACGTTACGTGCTAAAAGTGTTCTCGTTGGAAAGGTCAAGAGCACCTTTAACGTGATACACCTGACGCTTATTGTTCAGGAGAGTAGATTTTTTTCATTTTACATGTTTTTGCCACCTACGTTATTAAGCAGTTATGAAGACATGAACTGTATGATTGTGTGTACGCTCATTGTAAGCGAATGATCATCTGCCCTATACAAGGATATCAGACTCTACGCCATTAACTGACCAGCACAGGGACTATAGTTGTGAAGGATCTGAGCGGCGGCGTTCATTCCAGGAGCATACAAGAGGGGATTAGTGCACTAATGAAATGCGAATGTGATTATGCGAAGTGTTGCAATCATATTATACACATGAAGGCACCACCATGATAGCCTGGTCAGCAGCAGATTATGACTACAATACACACACACACACGAGGGACTCCAAACCTCCAGTGTATCGAACACAAAAAAGATGAGTCAGTCTCTGTAGTTCGGCCTTCCGCGGCACTTTTCTCTGTCTGGTGTGTCATTCGATATTTTTTCCAGTGTGGTTTTCAGTATCTTTTTGTAAAACCTTTTTCAGTTCCTATGGTGAAGAATACCAAGTTTTTCAACAAAGAAGCTGGCAATGACTTCAACTTAGCATAGTTTAGTTATTTATTGCAGTTCATAATGAATCTTTGTAACTATTGTTGCAGAAAAAGACTCATGATGTCATCGAGTTAATTTGCATAGTTTATAGTAGTATATATATATATATATATATATATATATATATATATATATATATATATATATATATATATATATATATATATATATATATATATATATATATATATATATATATATATATATATATATATATATATATATATATATATATATATATATATATATATATATATATATATATATATATATATATATATATATATATATATATATATATATATATATATATATATATATATATATATATATATATATATATATATATATATATATATATATATATATATATATATATATATATAGATAGATAGATAGATAGAGATAGACGCTCACGCGCAAGCGTGTGTGTGTGTGTGTGTGTGTGTGTGTGTGTGTGTGTGTGTGTGTGAGTGTCTGTCAATTAGTCATTCTGTTTATTCTCTCTCTCTCTCTCTCTCTCTCTCTCTCTCTCTCTCTCTCTCTCTCTCTCTCTCTCTCTCTCTCTCTCTCTCTCTCTCTCTCTCTCTCTCTCTCTCTAGAAATACTGTCAGCAAGAGGATTACGAGATGTTTTTGCAGTTTCATATCCTCACGGAGTTTTTAATGCATAAATTAATGTCTTCCAAACACCTCACAATTTAATTTAATTATCCTTATTTTTCCTGCAAGGAATGAGATCTCGGCCCTATCAAGAAAAAAAACTTTACCTCAAAAAAAATATTATGCTTTTGCATAGATTGAAAAGAGCTGGTAAACTATTGTCCCTTTAACTCACCGCACAACTTCCCCTCCTCTGTACATGATAACAAGAGAAATGTAATTAACTGAAGGGAAAAAAACTGTAGAGTTGTTGCACTGTTAACATGGAGTCAGGTGTGGGGACAACACTGTTACGATGTGTAGTCTGCCAGGTATCAACTACCAATTGCAATGTGAAGAGGAAAAAAATGTGTGTGACACGATGAATATGGGAGTGAATGTCAACCTTATGGTATATACGAGTACGGTGTCTGGGGGTTATCAGTGTTCAGTGACAAGTTGACATAGTGCGGGGGATTTATGGCTTCTGTGCTGAGTATTTACCATTCTGTCACGTCCATTACGTTATTTCACTATGCATTCTCTTCTTGCGCGCTGTAGTGTGAAGAGAAACAAACGTCGCCTCTTAGTGCGGGCGATTAATGTTTATAAATCCTGTCTCGTCCATCACTTTCACTTTACGTCTCTCCCTCCTTGCTCTGGTTATAGATTGACACTTCATCTTACCTCGCCTCAGCCTCCTTTGCCTCTACAAACACGTCATGGTCTTCATCGATATGTGGTAATTATGTAAACTAAGACTAGTTCTGATTTATACTTTAGTGATTATTGGGGTCAGAATTAAGTCGATATCTGCCTGTATTTAGATTTTAAAGTATATTGCATCTTAGTTTACTTTATTATGATTTACATGGGAGTGATTGGATACCTTATCGCTGTGAGACACGGTAGGTGACAATTCAATCTGAAATTTTGCACTCACACAGAGAAAGTGGAATACAGGAAAGAGGGAAAAGTAATTACAACTAGCTGGTAATGAAAACTGAAATACAACGCAATTTGTCGCTTGATCCTAAAACAATATAAAGATTGTGCATCCTGATTATTAAGGCCGCGCTAGGAAGAAATTCATTTTACATTCACTTCACTTGCATTCTAGAACTATTTATACCTGTATGTTTTAAACATTCTCTCTCTCTCTCTCTCTCTCTCTCTCTCTCTCTCTCTCTCTCTCTCTCTCTCTCGCGGTAAACCTACAGAGTTTCACTACCTTGCCCTTTCTGGACGAAACTATTTTTTTCTGGTAGATTTCGGCTTGCTTTTAATTAAAATACCATTTGTTTTTGGCGCAAATCAACCAATTTTTTTTTTACAGCCCCGAAACATATTATGATTTGCATAAAAAAACAACTGATAAATCAATTAAAAACAAGCTGAAATCTATCAGAAAAAATTAGTTTCGTCCAGAAAAGAACCTAACCTAACCTAACCTAACCTATCTCAACCAACCTAACCTAACTAAACCTAACCTAAGCAAACCTAACCCAACCTAACCTAACCTAACCTAACTAAACCTAACTAAACCTAATCTAACCTAACCTAACCCAACCTAACCTAACCTAACTAAACCTAACTAAACCTGACCTCAGGGGCCGTCGTGATTGGTGGAAATAATTATGCTTTTTTTTTTCATTGGCCGCCGCTTCAGTTTCAAAGAACAGAACCAATCAGCGTAAACAATTAAGCGCATGCTCAGACAATGGTATGTCGCGGAGCCCGCCGAGCCGCCGCGAGCGCATGACACCATCAGTGTGCGGCAGGGTTTGATGCGGGAGGCTATTGTCACGGCTCACCACCACAACACCAAAACACGCTTAAATTTTAATAAATCTGTGTCGCCATTCAAAAAGGTTGCACCTAGTATATATGGGGTTCAAATTACTCGTAATCAGGATCTCTCTCTCTCTCTCTCTCTCTCTCTCTCTCTCTCTCTCTCTCTCTCTCTCTCTCTCTCTCTCTCTCTCTCTCTCTCTCTCTCTCTCTCTCTCTCTCTCTCTCGCCGCTGTGTGTGTTTGTGGGTGTTTGGATGTGTGTGTGTGTGTGTGTGTGTGTGTGTGTGTGTGTGTGTGTGTGTGTGTGTGTGTGTGTGTGTGTGTGTGTGATGGCAAGTTCTCTTCAGTGACCATTGCCATGACGATTCCATCCTTCAGATAACGGTAGCGCGTTCGTGGAATGCCGTGGGGTGAGAGGGGACTGCCATCGGAAGAGGGAATTACAGGAAATGAACCTGAACCCGTATGAGAGGTATGTAGATTGTAGATTGTTGCTGCTCTATGATAGTCTTCACCAACCCGTCCGTGGTGGTGGAAGCTTGCTGCCTGTGCGGGTTCAGGATGAGATAAGTTTGCTATTAAGCTCCCTCCTGATAGATTTCCTTTCCTCTCACAGTTATTCCACCAACAAGATTTCTCCATAGATGTTTACTCCAGTGAATATAATGTTTGGGTATAAGTTATGTTGAGTTGGTTGGCTTAAATTAGGAGGATTTAGGTAGATTGTTAGGTATCATTTAAGATGAGATTTTTCATGTTTTTTTTTTTTTCTCTCCCTGCTTAAATATACTTGAATGTGATTTACACGAAAATTATTAGTTAACCTCAAAGAGACACAAGTTTTTTGTCTCACCGTCTTCATTGTTTGCCAGCAGTTTCGTTCCTTTTTAACACACGTCTTTGAATTTTCAATGGTGTTTTCACGGTTCTAGTCATCATTTTATAAGGCTTTCCCACGTTCAAAGGAGAGAATATTCGTGGAAACTTAACCTTTGAAAATCGTCATTATGTGAAAATGCATTAAGAATACGACCCAAAAAAGTAAGTCCATCACCGTTTCTCTCCAGGGATTCAAATCAATATTGCTTTACCGAAACAAAGCAACGGAAACATACAAACATACAGACATTCTCAGAGGTGCCGCAATAAAGGTGAACTTGGGCGAAGGTCACTGAGTCACACCACCAACTTTGCGGGTAGGGAGCTCACAGGAGGGGCGCGTCGACCGACCCCAGCACGTTGCCGCAGAGGTGGGGCAGCTGCCTCTGTCTCCCTTGAGGCTGGGGCTGGTCGGAGATAAAGGAAGGGAACAAATAGAAGTTTATTTACTTTTATTCACTACATTGGTGAATTAGAAGAGCGGAGCAAGTTTGTATGTTTAAAGAGATCTGCCGCATTTTTTTTTTTTTTTTTCTTCTTCTTCTTCTTCTTCTTCTTCTTCTTCTTCTTCTTCTTCTTCTTCTTCTTCTTCTTCTTTTCTTCTTTTTCTTCTCAGGTTTTATGTATCAAATAGACAGGCTATAGGGAAAACGAATAAGAGAAAGCCTGCACCGCATGCTGCTGCTGCAAAAAAAAAAAAAAAGATAAATAAATAGATGAAATCTGAGTAGAGGAATCAAAAGCGGTGCGGGAAATTTAGCGCTCTTGTTTGTCGCCACAACCTGCGTCCATTTGTTGTTACTTTACACTGGAATGACTGGCAGCCATCGAACGCAAAACAATTGAAAAAAAACTCCAAACTGAATTGATATCGGGTACTGTTTTATTAGTAATGTGAAATAACTTTTCGTGTTATTGTTTCATTCAAGCAAGTCCAAACATCTTGTTACATCTTTCTTGCACAAATTAATTTCCATCGTGTTACTAATGTAGTCACACTAATGTAATAAAGTCAGACTTTTTTTTTTTCTTTTGCGACGTGTTTGCAAGTATTCTGAAAAGGTTTTTTGTTTTAAAATCTTCTTTATCTAATTCAAGACTTTTCTTTTACAACGTCACTTATTTTGAAGTCTAAAATGAACTGTGTCAAAATTTCCCTCGTTACGATCCGTGCACCACAATACATTGCCTTTCACCGACAGACGCGAAATACATTATGGAGATGCAAGGAAATAACGAGAAAACACAAATTCATTCCATTGTGACGAGAAAGTGATGAGAAAACAAGCACTGATCTGATATTGATAATGAAGAGATATAAAATTAATAGAAAAGTCTATTCGCTATCCAAATTGTGGTATTAAAAAAGAAAAGAAAGAGCGAGAGAGAGACAAAAAACAAATTATATTAGCAACCGAATAAGACTAAGTTGGTAGACACGGCGAGGTGCGGAGGCGAGGTGAGAAAGAGACTCGGATAATTTGACACCGAGCGAAGTAATGTGGAACAAGTGACGAGGTCCGCTGCACTGCTCACTCCTGGGAAATCGTGTGCAGGCTCCGGTGCTTGTGTGACATTCTTTAGACCCTTAGACCATCACACACACACACACACACACACACACACACACACACACACACACACACACACACACACACACACACACATGATGATCTCCGACACATGGACCCAAAGGATTAACAAACTTGAGTCCGGACACACACACACACACACACACACACACAGAGAGAGAGAGAGAGAGAGAGAGAGAGAGAGAGAGAGAGAGAGAGAGAGAGAATATTATTTCATTCAATATTTTCAATGATTAACTGAAATTCAAAACAAATTTCCGCATTTATGCTAACAAAACTGTAAGCCCTCTAGTTTTTTTTTTTTTTTCAACCCTTACAGAACACTATAAAGAAAGAAATAGATGAATAAATTAATAAGCAAACAAGCTTAAGAATTATTACCGTGTGACGATGACGGTAAAAATCGTATAAATCTCTCGTTTTCTTTCTCTCTCTATTCTTCCTCGCCGATATTTCCGATTGCACTTGCTTTCAGTCCTAACGAGACCCGCCCACGTGTTCCCCCCAAAGATCCCACCCGCCCGCCCCAACACTGTCCCAGAGCTTCAATTTGTGATGTGGTGTGTTGTCTGGTGCATAATTCACACCATCGGTTCTTGAATACTGCCAACGCAAAGAAAGCGAGGAGAGCTTCTGATTCCATGGCTCCTGGTGTTTTAATGATCCTCTGTGTATTTACTGATTTTATTTTAGTTTTTTACTTTGTATTACCACCTATTCGCATATTTATTGGTTGATTGTTTTATAGACTTTACCTGTTAATGGTTTATTTTATGGTTGTGTGATGTATTTTTGTTTTATCTTGTTGTTTTCATCTCTTATCTCTTCCTTCTTTATCTATTCTTCTTATGTCTTCCCTTCTTCTCTTCTGCTTCCTTGCCTTTATCTCACCGCCGACTTTCTCCTATTCTCCTACTTTGTTATTCTCAGACTATTTTCCTTACTTTTCCTCCTTTTCCTCTTATTCATTTCCTCCCACTTATGCTTCTATACCTTTTATTCTCCTTTTCTATCCTCTAATTTGCACTCTTTTATCCTACATTCACTTTGCATTCTTCCTGAGCTCCTACATTTCCTCCTTTTCCTCATTTTATTCATGTTGCCCTTCATATTCCTCCATACCTTCCACTACTGCAATCCTTCCCTTTCTTCAGCACTAACCATCACCACCACCCTGCTTTCCTCCTGCCGTCAATCTGTTGTCAAGGCTTCAGGTGGGAAGTTGGGAAGCAAGATTTTCCTAACCTGCCCTCTACGTGTGGTGACGGCGACCTCTGGCCAAGAAAATGTCAAGGGACGGACGGAAGCCTGATTGCCCCTTGGCCTGGTTTGCTCAGTGTACATATGCTGGGCTCCTGGCTGGGGACACTGGCAGCCGAGGCAGTGTTGGGTTATCATGGCAGAAAATGAAAAGGAACGGCTGAGTAATTCGATACTTAGATCCGTATTCTTCTTCAGCGTTTTGAGCTCCCATAAGGAAACAAATTCTGATCAACTTCTAATGGGTAGTTTTCATTTTTTATTGATGGTACAGAATACTTGTTAAGCGATCACGAAAATCATAAAAATTCCCCTTGAGAAATAAATAGCCATTACTCTCACAAAATCATGAAACCTTCACCTATGCGAGTCACTAAACCAAGCCGTGAACTTTTCTTATATTTATTTTTATCTTTAATTAATAGTGTTTTACCCACAGGCTTCCCTTAAAAGCTCGAGTACATTCTCCTATAATAAGTAAACTAGATTAACTTCGGTTAGACTGTGGCAATCTAACCAGAATTATTTATTTTATGGGAAATTTCAATGGAATGTTGTTAATTAGAAAGGATTTATTTGAAACACCCAAATGCAACATAGTGTCTTATAATCTTGCCTATACCATGCTACCTCTGTACTTTTTACCATGCATTTGGTCAAATTCAGTCAGCTTAGTTAGTTAGATGGTGAGCATATCCAAAACAAATAAAGGAACTAGCAAAAAAGTAAAAACAAAATAGAAAACGTGGGAAAAAAGGTGAGGTGGTGGTAATGAAAATGTTGAATTCAAATTGTAGCATATAGTGGTTTCTAAAATTCCAGTTTTTTCCTCGTCTTTGCAATGAGTGAGTGGGAGGGAGGGGGGATGTGGGGGGAGGGGGAATTCCAGTGAGTTATAGTGGTGGGCGCCGCCATGCTCCTTCCTTTGTGTGGGTCGTTATTCTTGTCTTTATTGTGGCGCCGTGGTGGGTATTGGGAGTGTGCGTCTCAAGTTTGTAATTGGAAAAGGAAGGACATACCGCCACCACCATCACCACCACCACTACCACCACCATCAATAAGAATAACACCACCATCACCATTACCACCACTACCAGTAAAAACGAGATTGTTACCACTATCCTCACAACCACTATCATTGAAAGCAAGGAGACTACCACTACCACCACCACCACCGCCACCTCCAACGACAAAAAAACAACAACAACAACAACAACAATAAAGACAACAACAACAACAACAACAACAACAACAACAACAGCAACAACAACAACGAAGAAGAAGAAAAACAGGAAACTTACTTGCTCACGTACTTATAAATATTGGAGGAGTAGAAAGTAAAGAAAAAGAAGAGAAATTAAAAGAATACTCGTAAACATTAGAAAAAGAATAGGAGAAAGAAGAGAAAAGTTAATGATAGCTAGAAGACAAAAATATAAAGGAAAAAAAAGTACGAAAATTAATGCAAGTAAAAAGAGGAAAGCTTTTAGACGGAATAATAATAATAACAAGAAAAAGTTGGAACGATTAAGAAGAAGGAGAGAACAAAGGCGATACATTAGAGATGAAATATGTGAATAGAAGAAAAAGAAAAATAAGAAGATTTGGAAACATACAAAATTAAAGGAATTATAGAAGAGGGCGAGAACGAAGACGAAACACAAGAAAACCGAGTCATATATATCTCTGAAAAAAAGGAAGAATATGGAGGAAAGGGAGGAAAGAGAAGAAAGAAGAGTGTAAATTTTAGAGAAAGAAGAAGAAAGAAGAACTACAAGTATAATACGATTAGAATAAAAAAAGAAAATAGAAATGTAAAGATTAGAACCCTGAAGAAGATGATAACAAAACAAAAAGAAATAAAAAAATGGAAAGAAAGAAAAGGAAGAAGGAATAAGAACAGTGTATAAAATATGGATTAGAAAAGTTAAGACAAGAAGGACGACGAAGACAAAAGAAAAACGCTAAGCTGTGTACTCCAACCTGCATCTCGTTCCTGCTCTTTCTTCCTTTGCATGCCATAAAGAAAACGGGAGTAATAAGATCACAAAAACAAAGGAAGGAAGGACAAATGAGAATCTTCAAGTAAGCCATAAGTAACTCTTAATTAACTCGTCCCTCCTCCTCCTCCTCCTCCTCCTCCTCCTCCTCCTCTTGTCTTTCCTCATCTTTCTCTTCACCTTTAGTTATGTATATTTGTCCTGTGTGTGTGTGTGTGTGTGTGTGTGTGTGTGTGTGTGTGTGTGTGTGTGTGTGTGTGTGTGTGTGTGTGTGTGTGTGTGTGTGTGCTAATTTGCCAGGATATACTTGCACAACGTAGTCTTTTTTTATTTTCTGTGTTTGAATTGCTGCGATGTGTGTTTGATTAGGTGCAATACACATGCTGATCTTGTGTATTTCCCTGTGTCATCCGTCATTACGTAATCGCAGTCAGTGAATGACCTTTAGTCTTTTGCTTTACCTTTGTACATGTTAATTTATTTTTTCTTTTGTTTATCTATGTGATGGTTTTGTTTGTTTTTAATGTTTTGCGTATTAGGTTCGCAGTATTTTTTCAACTACGTGTGTTTATTAGTGTATCTATGTGCGTGTGTGCGTGAATCAATCAAAATATCTTTGATGAAGTTGAGATTGATTATAATGGTCAAATGGGTTTGGTTCTTGTATCTATTGGCATTCCTTTATTTACTCCGCAACATCATGCATTTTCTTCGCAAAGCCTGGAGAGGTGAATGGTCTGAAATGTTGCTGATTTCCATGTCATTATGCTCATATTTTACTGCCTCCTTCCTGCCATAGAGAAAATAGGAAGTATGTAACAGAAAGCAGTCATATGTTAGATTAGTCTATGTAATCACCAGGTGAAGGTCACCAAGTCAATAACGTGTTCAGGCAAATGGCATCTACGAAAGTATAGCACTGTTTTCCATAAAAAGTTTAGTTCTGTCATTCCTGCAGTACGGAAAACAGTAAACGATGAAATCAGAAAATAGTGGTACTTCAGCTTCACCTGAGCAATAACATCGTCTCAAAGTGAGCAATATGCATTAAGATATCAGATTTTCCACACCAGTAAGCTTTGCAAAGTTATATTTTTTTCCACGTCATTAAGTTATTTTCACTTGTCTCTCGGTACCAATGAATATACCATAGGAATATCACAAACAAAACGTATATTTCTACACCACACACACACACACACACACACACACACACACACACACACACACACACACACACACACACACACACACACACACACACACACACACACACACACACACACACACACACACACACACCGTGTAGTGTAATGGTTAGCACGCTCGACTCACAATCGAGAGGCCCGGGTTCGAGTCCCGGTAAGCGGCGAGGCAAATGGGCAAGCCTCTTAATGCGTGGCCCCTGTTCACCTAGCAGTAAATAGGTACGGGATGTAACTCGAGGGATTGTGGCCTCGCTTTCCCGGTGTGTGTTGTGTGTTGATGTGGTCTCAGTCCTACCCGAAGATCGGTCTATGAGCTCTGAGCTCGCTCCGTAATGGGGAAGACTGGCTGGGTGACCAGCAGGCGACCGAGGTGAATTACACACACATATATACACACACACACACACACACACACACACACACACACACACACACACACACACACACACAAACCTCAGGCGACAAGAACAGATGGCAATAAAGTGCTTTTTCAACAAAGAAATAAATAACAGCAGCGGGTGTGGGCGGCGGACTCACAAGAGCGGGCTGGGGGAGGAAGAGGAGTGCAGTGGGAAGAAGGGAAATGAAGTGGAGATGCGATATGTGCTTTTGTTTCAATTAATTCTGTTTTTTGGAATGGAGAATGGATTATTAAATGCCTTAGGTGTAGATAAAGATACTCTATGATTTAAGTATAGTGTTCTTGTTATTATCTTTAGTAGTAGTAGTAGTAGTAGTAGTAGTAGTAGTAGTAGTAGTAGTAGTAGTAGTAGTAGTAGTAGTAGTAGTAGTAGTAGTACTAGTTAGTAGCAGTAGTAGTAGTAGTAGTAGTAGTAGTAGTAGTAGTAGTAGTAGTAGTAGTAGTAGTAGTAGTAGTAGTAGTAGTAGTAGTAGTAGTAGTAGCAATAGTAGTAATTATAATAGTAATAGAAGTAGTAGTAGTAGTAGTAGAAAATGTAGTAAAAATGTTGCATCCCTTTCTATCTTTTATCGCTATTTTCATGATAACAGTTACTGTTCTACTGATCTTGCTAACTGCATGCCTCCCCTTCTCCTGCGGCCTCGCTGCACAAGGCTTTCTTGTTTCTCTCATCCCTATTCTGTCCAACTCCCTAATGCAAGAGTTAACCAGTACTCTCAATCTTTCATCCCTTTCACTGGTAAACTCTGAACTCCCTCTCGGCATCTGTATTTCCGAATTCGTACAACTTGTCTTCTTTTAAGAGGGAGGTATCGAGGCATTTGCTCCCCTAATTCTGGCTGACGGTTTTGGCACTTTGTACACTTTTTAGAGAGCCAGCACTCAAGTGGGCTTTTTTTTTACTTTCTATTTTTTGCCCTTGGCTGGCCCTCTTCCCTACGTAAAAAAAAAAAAAAAAAAAAGTAGTAGCAGTAATAGTAGTGGTGGTGGTGGTGGTGGTGGTGATGGTGGTGGTAGAAGTAGCACTTTGGCCATCATCATTATTATCATCGTCATTATCAAACACACACACAAAAAAAAAATAACAATAATAAGTGAAGATGACTTGTAAGTTTGCTTCTGACCACAACTGTACACATATTCCTTCACTTTGATTAACAATCTCATCTTTTTGTTAGGCGAGTTTTTTATTAACTTACAAAGTAGTCCCGTGATTTTCCCTTCACCCCTTTCCTCGCCCCCAAGCACAGTATGACCTAACTGGAGGGGAGGGACAGTGTAGGGAAAATTAGATTGGAAGAAGGGAAGGAAGTGTTTAGGGCATGTTTTTCCTCCATCAGAAACAAGATAAATTGCAATATTTCACTGTTTTTAGATCATCCACCTGGAAACATTAATTGTTGGAGGAACAAAAGATGGCTGGATCTGCACCTGAACTGTACCTGCTTTATTAATCTGTGTGAATGAGGCCGTGTATTGCTTTAAAGGTAGGGTTTTTTTTTCAAACAACTGTGATAACAAGCTTTTTTCCAGTATCGTTTATGATCTACAACAATGAATTTGAGTTGCGCTTTAACCCTTTCGGTGCCATGACGTGTTTTCATATTCATTCTGATTACTAGTTGATGATTTTATACATCTTCAAACACTTAAATGGGGATTAAGATAGTGAAGACTGTGGCCATTAACCTTCTGACCTTCATAGACCCTTCCTAACGTCAATAAAATGGTCTGATCTACACAAATCTTAAGATAAAAATCTGTCCCAGTATTGTAGGGGTTAAATGTATATAGCCAATCAAACACGACTTTAGTTATTTATTTTACTATATTTTTTTTTATTTCAATTTTTCATGTGATAGTCGAAGCAGTTCATGTGAAAGGGGTGACTAGGAAAAGTTTGAGTTAAGTTTGAGTTACAGTAGATTTGCTTGAAAGATTTTACTGCATCGTATCTTGACATCCATTATAGAACAGAGATAGAAGCGTATAAGCACATTCTTTTGTATTGTTCCTTTATAGTGTTCAGGCAGGTCACTAATACAAAAGCAAGGGATGAAATAATGTTCCCTTTTATCGCTTACTTACATCTTGGATCAACTCTTCTCGTATTCCTCATTTTATTCTTCTTTCTTTCCCGTCCTTGTGGCATCCTACTCCTTCTCCGCCCTCTTTCTCTTTCTGTTTTTTCTTCCTCTTTTCATTCTACCGTTTTCTTTTCCTTTACTTTTTTATTTCTTCTTCTTCTTCTTCTTTCCTAACTCTTCTTCTTCCTCCTCCTCCTCCTCCTCCTCCTCCTCCTCCTACTCCTCCCGGCGTCCCCTCGATGCGGCATAAAAAGTCTTCGTCCGCCGGAGTGTTTTAGCTGGACCTCAGGAAGTTTAGATTTGGGATTCTAAGGGGCCAGCGCAAACACTGATGGCATTACGGAACTTCACTAACTTGTAGACTCCTCAAGGGCCGCTGCCAAACTGAGTTACCTCCCCCACCTTGAAGGGGAAAAAAAATCGGGGAAAGGAAATGAAACTGTCCCCAGCTGACTTTGTAAATAACCCTGTCCTAGCTGGTCGTGGTGGTGGTGGTGGTAGTGGTGGTGGGTGTGGTAGTGGTGGTGTCCTTACGTTTGCCCTCTTATTTGATTCTCTTTATCATTTTCTTTTATTTATTGTCTCTTCTCTTTTCTTTTCTTTTTTTCATTTATTTTTTTCTATTAAAATTGTGTTGCTCGTATGTTTGATTTAATTTTCATTAATATTTTTTTTTGTATACGTATTTATTAGCCTTGTGTTATATTCCTTCGTGTTTTCTTTGACCACTTCTCTTTAATATTATTGACGAAAAATCAGTTAAGCGTAGGAAGAGATAATGAGGATAGATTGATGGTGTCTTTAATTAATGGAGTAGAAACATAGAATAGAAAATTGTTATTTCTCACTATGCTGCTAGATTACACAAGACACAGTCACACAGGGTAAATGTTGAAAGATTGTGTGTGGTTATGAGAAAAGAATGTTTAGCAGGAAAGGAATTAAATAAATAAATAAATATACAAGTAAATCCTTGCGTTCTACCAACACTGTTATAGTTTCTCTTTAGTAGCGATAGAATGAAAATCATAACTAATTTCATAGGTAAATGCAATGTACAATGGGTCGTACCATGTTTCTAAGGAAAATAAAAAAAAAAAGGAAAGAAGAAAAGATCATTGCAAAAGTATTCTCTCTTGAAAGAACATCAATGATTAAAAAAAATATGTATTATTTGTTTATAACGTTATTATATATATATATATATATATATATATATATATATATATATATATATATATATATATATATATATATATATATATATATATATATATATATATATATATTTGAATACACTCTCATGGAATTGTGAGAAGATGTAATAACAGATAAAAGTGAAAACATGTTATGTAGGAGGGTATTACCTTACACTTGAGGAGGGAAATAAAGTGTGTGAGTATGTATAAACGTGTGTGTGTGGATGGAAACAACAATATTCATACTGAATACCCTCTCGGCACATACAGTGGGAATAAAGGAGAAAACAAACACCAACACAGAGAAAATAAAGAATAGCTGGAGAGCGAAGGACGAAATGTAAGATACCATATTATATGCGTATATATAAGATACTTATAAAGTAAAAAATATATAAATAAACAGATGGTGCACTTTCTTATCCATACATAAAAGAGATAGACACATTACCTTCATTATATATTTACATAGAAAATAATGCAATAAAACATATAGAAATAGATGCTGACAGAATTACATGTTTGAAGTCATTAGTGCTGATGATACTGAAGTGAATGTTAGAAATAAACAGCACGGTTTTATTTCAATTTTATTATTTTATTCAAATCTTACAAATGAAAAAGTAACAATAGAAGTTTAGAGAGAGAGAGAGAGAGAGAGAGGTAAAGAATGAGAGAACAGTTATTCGCGTGGGGAAGTGTATTTTCATTTTATTTTAGCGAATATTGCTGCCAACCTTTCATGTACACACTGATAAAATGTGTGTGTGTGTGTGTGTGTGTGTGTGTGTGTGTGTGTGTGTGTGTGAGAGAGAGAGAGAGAGAGAGAGAGAGAGAGAGAGAGAGAGAGAGTGTAATAGTCTCAACACTCGCCACCAAATCACCCTTCGTATACATTTTAGCCAATTAGCGTTACCTGTCAGCTATCAAGGCGGGAAACACACTCAATCAGGACTCATCATTACAAATTCATGACGGCATCTCTCTCTCTCTCTCTCTCTCTCTCTCTCTCTCTCTCTCTCTCTCTCGTTGATTGATTAATTTCCTCTTTTTATATGCGTCTGTACTACAATCATTGTTTTATCTGGTACTCATTGCTTCATTTCAATTAACCCCTTTCAATATTGACACGCATTTTTACCATGAATTTCTGGGTATGATTAGACTATTTTATTTGAATTAGGAAGTGTCTGTACAGGTCAAAAGATTAATGGTCAGAATCTTTACTATTTCACTCCCCACATCATTTCCTGAAGCTGTATAAAATCATCAAGTAGTAAGCAGAATGAAACGCGGCATGGTAATGAAGAGGTTCTCAATATGCACTGATCATATTCCTTCTTGTTTGTTGTATTATTTTTTTTTCTTTTTTGTTTAGATGTGTGTATCATTGTAAGATTGCATAAAGGAAGAGGGAAAATAAAACATCTCTCTCTCTCTCTCTCTCTCTCTCTCTCTCTCTCTCTCTCTCTCTCTCTCTCTCTCTCTCTCTCTCTCTCTCTCTGTGTGTGTGTGTGTGTGTACGTGTGTTTATTGTGTGTGTGTGTGTGTGTGTGTGTGTGTGTGTGTGTGTGTGTGTGTGTGTGTGTGTGTGTGTGTGTGTGTGTGTGTGTGTGTGTGTGTGTGTGTGTGTGTGTGTGTGTGTGTGTGTGTGTGTGTGTGCACACACACACACACACACACACACACACACACACACACACACACACACACACACACACACACACACACACACACACACACGCACGCACGCACACGCATGCCCGCACACAGGCAATGTCATGAAGGTGATGGACGCGTACATAGCATCACTTTTTCTTTTTCTGGATCTACTGCAGCGTTGTGCTTTGTAAATGAACATGCGAACAATTTTATGCGAGCCTCCCTTGTAAAAAAATTCGTTTTCTTTTCTTTCTTTTTAGTGCATTAATTCTCAATCTGCATATATTCAGAAGTACAAGTCATACTGAGAGAAAAAAAAGTAAAGAGTGAGAGAGAAAGAGAGATAAAAAGGATATTTCATTTACAAGTCAGTTTATGCAATTTTTTTTTTCTTTCCTTTGATTTATATATAGAAAAGAAAATATGCGAGTGAGTATGTAAACGTTATTTAATGTTGCATGTTATCCTTTCAATCATATATCAGAACTCTTGTCCCATCTCCTTTCCGTTCAGAAAAGAAATAGTAATTTGATATCTTTCTCTCAGCGACCATACACTTCATCAGATCTTGAGGTGAATAAGAAAGAGAGAAAGAAGAAAAGTATATTAAACCTGACGCACAGTTGACTCATCTTGGCGATAAACAGTTTTCTCCCACAATATTTAATAACCGAGACTCCCACTGAAGCGTCTTGGCCTCCTGCTGCGGGCCAGGACGGGGCGGGGCGGGCGTGAGGGAGGGGCATGGTGGGAGTGGAGTAGAGGGCCGGGGTGGTGGCTTGGGAATCCGTCTTGAGCCCTCCCAAAACTTTCCCAAGGAGCCGCAGCCCACCTTCCTTCCCCAGCGTCTCCTCCGCCGCCTTCGTCACCTGATTAACGGTGTCTGCTTAAGCTCACGCGGCGCAAGTTAAAAGCTTATGCCATCCCCCTCCCCTCCCCCTACTCTGCTTTTTCGTCCTCCTCTTCTTCTTCTTCTTCCTCCTCCTCCTCCTCCTCCTCCTCCTCCTCCTCCTCCTCCTCCTCCTCCTCCTCCTCCTCCTCCTTCTACTTTGCTATCCTGTTCGTATTGGTCCTTGCTGTCTTCATTGTTGTTGTTGTTGTTGTTGTTGTTGTTGTTGTTGTTGTTGTTGTTGTTGTTGTTTTGTTGATGTTGTTATCTTTTCATCAGTTTCATATTATTTCAAGCTTTTCCTGTCTTTTTTTTTCTATATTTGAGCATGTGTCTGTGAGGCATTTTCTTACATCGTGTAATTTGATTTTGTCATCTCGTGTGATTTGATATGGTTCTTTTGTGTAGAATTCACCTTAATTAATAGGTTTTCATTATTTTTATTACACTTTTCTTTTTCGTTTTTTTCTACTTTGTTTCAAGTCTCTCATGCTTTTAATTACTTTACTTTTATCTGCTGCTGAATAAACAACACATTTTTGGCTCTCGCATTCATTTGTATCACAAGTAGCAACAACTTCAGCAACAATACTTCTACCACTACAACAACAAATACTACTACTACTACTACTACTACTACTATTACTACTACTACTACTACTACTACTACTACTACTACTACTACTACTACTACTACTACTACTACCACCCGTACCAGTACCATCACCACCACCACCACCACCACCACATGTAGTATCAGTGTTGATGGCGGTTGTAGAGAGTAAAGAAATCACGAAAATACTAACAATGACAACAACGTTGACAGCAAAGAGTACTAATAAGTCTTTGCACCATTATAAAACAACAACAAAAGGAAGTTACTTAATTACTTAATGACCGATAAAAATATCTCTAACTCTCATGAAGTTGATAAGTTCGTAAGGTGATTATGATCAACTTATAGAAGTAAAATGGAAGGAAGAGTAAAAATATATGCACCGTGTACATTATGAAGACTGTTTAAACTTATTTCTTAATAGAATATGCAAAAATTTCGAATGACTGATCAGAAACAATGACATTAGGAAGAGGAAAAAGGACAACATAAAGATAATTAAACAGAGGCAAACTGTGAAAGAAACTGGTAAAATATTTTTCTTTATTTTTTTCCTTACAGGTTAAGACACAGACTGATGGATACATACATACATGCATATATACACACATACTGTACATGCATACATACATACAAACAGACAAACAGAGACAATTTGTATTCTCCATCTGTGGTCGATATCCAAGGAGCAGTTCAGCATGCGAGTCACGTTATAACTTGACGGAGTGTCTTACTAGTGATGCTTTTTCTTCTTCATTTTCTGTCGGAGTCTGGCGGGTTGAGGACACACTCTCTGGTCAGCCTCTGCAGCATTATACGAGTTTCATCAACTAACTTGAGCAGCAAGTTTTCGTAGGAAGTTAGCGTGGAGAAAAATTAAGAAGTTAGGACAAACTAGGGCTGAGTTTGTGAGCAAAGGATTAAGGAGTAGTGTTCAGGAAAGGTTAGGAAAAGGTGTCTCATCTCAATTCCTCAGCGTCTTATCATTTTATCGTCCTGCCCTTATTAAGGTAAAATCAACTAGTGAAAAACAGAGAGAGGATCTAGATTGACTTGTACTTCAGTGTTTGAGGATTAATAGCTTCTCAAGGGATGAACAAGGCAACAGGTGTACGGTGTATAGTAAGACCAGATATAAATCATATCAGGCACAATTGAGTGCGAGTGTTTAAATAGGCGTGTAGTGGACATAATGAAAATTTGCAAAAGTATGAATGAGCAGAAAAGTATGTAAAAAATTTAAGAATATTTATCTTTTTATCGAATTTCTTACGAGGCAAACACAGTGACGCCAAAGATTGAAAAACAGGATTTTTCTGTTATTATTTTCTCTTGCATCATATTTCAAACTCTCAAGTGTGTCATGTAAAATTTCTCATTTGTTTTTAATTGCCACTTAACTTATTAGCTTCCACAGAACTACCATTTAACATACAGTCACTTAGATATTTGACAGCAATCGTATAACTACCACATATCAACTGTCAAACTAACTCATAACAATTCTCTAGTAGTATGCAAATAACATCGAAGGACATTTCCAAACACCACCTGTTAATCTTCCCCCACTTGTCTCTACCTTTCCTCCCTCTGTCCCCAACACTCCCCATACGCCCACGCCTCCAGGCAACCTCACAAAGCACCTGCTCGCATCTTTCTCCCGTTATTGGTATACAAGTTTTCCAGTGCGGTATTTACTGGTCTCTTTATTCTATTCCGTTCCCTTTCTATTGAATCCATATACAGTTGCATCTCATAGTTTTCAAAAATCTCACAAAGAAAGAAAATAGTGGGACACTTCATAAACTATTACATGTAAGAGAGACGAGGTTGTGTTGGGTCTCTCTCTCTCTCTCTCTCTCTCTCTCTCTCTCTCTCTCTCTCTCTCTCTGAGCAAAGCGATGCTCAGTCCTGGGTTGGGCTGAGGGACAGACTCGTATTTCTAGCCTGGATAAAATATTCATGCATCATCACTGCGCCTCCATGAGTGATTATAGGTAATCTAATACGAACAAAAATATTTATAGGATGGGAGTACTGAATCCTCCTGGCGGGCGACGAATCCTCCGGCCGAAGCTTTCAGAAAAATTGTGCGGTGGCAGGAACGGGTCAGAGCAAATTTCTCTTTCCTTTCTCTCCCCCTCCCCTCTCTTTCTCTCTCTCTCTCTCTCTCTCTCTCTCTCTCTCTCTCTCTCTCTCTCTCTCTCTCTTCCTCTTTCTCTCTGTATATATGTAGGAGTATATTTTATTGTGGGGTGGAATGCGTCCGAGCTTTCTGATATTGCTAGTTTTCTTTTTTTCTCTCTCACCAGTGATTTAGTGTAGAGTGAGTGTGTGTAGTAGTGGTTTGGCGGTGTACGTTGGAGGCTGAGGTGGTGAGGAGGTTACCGAGACAAGGAGAGGAAGCTGGTTCGTTAAAGTGTCATGTTTGGGTTGCCACCTGATGGTCTTCTGGGCTGCCAAGGGTGGGAGATTGATTGTCTGTGATTCTATGGGAGTACCGTGACACACACACACACACACACACACACACACACACACACACACACACACACACACACACACACACACACACACACACACACACACAGCACACACACACACACACACACACACACACACACACACACACACACACACACACACACACACACACACACACACACACACACACACACACACACACACACACACACACACACACACACACACTCACATATCATCATCATCATTAGAAATAGGCGCCATTCAAAAAGAAAGTATAAGAATTCAGTGACCACACTCACTCAAAAGACCTCAACCAAAAATTAAAACAAAATATTCCGTGGGTGAACATTACAAGCACCGTAATTAGCGACTACGTAACACCACACTGACGGCTGCTACGGAAAGGACACACACAACAGACGCATAACAAGAACAACAGCCTTAAGGAAGATGCACGCGGGTAGGATAGCAGGAAGATGCAGTGAGCAAGCAAACATAGCCGCGGCGGTATACACTCCACCGCTGCCCGCCGCCGCTGGTGTGGTGTGGGAGCCTCGCGCTGTCCCGTCCCTCACAAGACATACTCCGCCAATACATGCGAACTTGGGTAATGTTTTCCTCCGCTCCTCTCCACTTAAGCCCTCCTCTTCCTCCTCCTCCTCTTCCTCCTCCTCCTCCTCCTCCTTCTCCTCCTATGGTAGAACATCTCTCTTTCTTCCGCACGACCACCTGTGTTCTCAGTCTTCTGCTACACCAGCGGGTCTTTGCTTATTACCTCCTTCCCTCCGATATTTTGCCTGCTGGTGTGTCGCAGTGGGCCTCGTCTGTC
>NC_059285.1:8589145-8591645 GCF_017591435.1 Portunus trituberculatus
AAAGCGATTACACTAGTACGTATATACCACGTGTATGTACGTATATATGTATGTATGTATGTATGTACTATGTACGTATTATGTATGTCTATGTATACATTTTTATTCCTTACCACGAACATGTATCTTCCCGTGTCTCCTCCTCCTCATCCTCCCACTCCCCCTTCCATGTTCGTGTCGTGCCTTTTGTTGAATGGTCCTCCCCACCACCACCTCACTATTCCCCAGTTTTCCCCACCCCACCGCCCATTCAGCCCCTACACACTCCCTTAGCCCCACAGCCCTTCAGTCTCGCAGCCCGCCAGCCACCTGAGGCCTCGCACAATACACGACAACCACTGAAATCTCCCCACATGATTTACCTGAGACGCAGGCCGTTTATTGCTGCGCCGGGGAGGACAGGGCGGTGGTGGCACTCTGAGGAACCTCCTGTGTCCTTGTCCTTGTTGTTCTTCCTCTTCTCCTTCCTTTTCCTCTACATGTTCCCCTTTTGTTGTTTTTGCTCATGTTTATTATATTATTTTCCTTTTCTCGGTATTTTCTTTGTTATTTTTGTAGTTTTGTGGTTTGTGGGTTTTATTTGTGGTTTTTGTTCCCTTTTTTTTTCTTTAGTTTCGCTTCTTCCTCCTTCTCGTTTTTTTGTTTTTTTTTCTTTCTTCTCTTCAGTTCTCTCTTCTTTTCTCTTCTTCCCCGTACTCAAAAAACCTCCTGTGTTTTTGTAGTTGTCTTCTTCCTCCTCCTCCTCCTCCTTCTTCTCCTCCTCCTCGTAGTGCCTTCTGTTTCTGTGACGATCATTTTCTTGTCTTACACGTACTTTTCTTTTTTTTTTTCGTCGTTTTCTTTTATGATCTTGTCTTTATTACTGTCGTCTTTGCAACCTTCCTCCCTCCTCTTCTCCTCTTACAGTTCTTTCTCTTACTTCTCCTCCTCCTCCTCCTCCTCCTCCTCCTCCTCCTCCTCCTCCTTCTTTTCCACTTCCTCCTCCTCCTCCTCCTCCTCCTCCTTCTTCTTCTCCACTTCCTCCTCCTCCTCCTCCTCCTCCTCCTCTTATCTTGATGTATTTTACTACCATGTTCTCAGGTCCTGTGTTTCAAGTGCTTCCGGGAAGGCTTATCTTCTTTTTTTTTTTTCTGTCTCTCAGGTTTCCAAAGCACCCCATTCCGCTCCAACCATCCCGCCCCGCCCCGAAGAGTATGTTTTGAATGTTTGTCTTTGATCTCTGTCGTTCGAAGAAAAAAATATTTGCTAGTAGTAGCAATGGTACTGCAAGTTTGGTGTATGAAGGAATTTTGCTTTTGTATTAGTTGTGGTAGTGGCAGTAGCAGAGATGGTGGGTGTGGTGGTTGTGGTTGTGGTGGTGTTGGTATTTACTAGTTTATTCGCTTCTCTTAAATCCTCTCACTAAAAAGGAAATTCAATAGGAGTACACATTTGGAACTCAGTAAAAAGCCACGTGTTTTCTTTTTCTCTTTTCCTTTTTATTCTTTTCTGTTTAAATGGAAATATTTATTATCCAGTGTATTTCTCTTACATGTGGACACTAAAAAGTGGAATTATGTGGCGGTGAAGAAAAGTGTTTGTCTTCTCATTTCTTTCTTTCTTTTCTCTTGACGTGCAACTATATATACATATATATATATATATATATATATATATATATATATATATATATATATAGAGAGAGAGAGAGAGAGAGAGAGAGAGAGAGAGAGAGAGAGAGAGAGAGAGAGAGAGAGAGAGAGAGAGAGAGAGAGAGAGAGAGAGAGAGAGAGAGAGAGAGAGAGAGAGAGAGAGAGAGAGAGAGAGAGAGAGAGAGAGAGAGAGAGAGAGAGAGAGAGAGAGAGAGAGAGAGAGAGAGAGAGAGAGAGAGAGAGAGAGATAGAGATATATATATATATATATATATATATATATATATATATATATATATATATATATATATATATATATATATATATATATATATATATATATATATATATATATATATATATATATATATATATATATATATATATATATATATATAATTCATAACATATACCTTACTTTATTACTGAAATCTGTACTTCAGGAATATTATGCCGCCACAGTTTCACTATGGGTTCTCAGCATGGTGATAAGCTGGTATTGTGCAAAACATTATAATCTTGAAAGATATAACTACTCCAGGGCTCATAAGAATTACAAGATCTTTGTAACTCTTTAAAAAACAGTTCAATGAAAACAGTCTTTTCACAACTATACGAACCTCTGGAATGAATTACTGAAGAACCAAAGTATTTACTGTTTGTTGATTTTGTTTCACACCAATCCACACAAATATTAGTATTAGAGAAAGGCTAACAGTGTAGCATTAGGGAAAGGGTATCTCTTCACTGCGATACAAACATTTTGAATCAGTTACCAAGCCACTGAAGCACTCCAGTGTTGCCTTTGCTTCACGTGGCTTTGATTCTCAGAGTTGAATAGAACCGGTAGAACGTCTTCCCTTGGCTGT
>NC_059285.1:8596645-8606645 GCF_017591435.1 Portunus trituberculatus
CCGGGCGTGTGTGTGTGTGTGTGTGTGTGTGTGTATGTTGTGTGTGTGTGTGTGTGAGTCAAAGAAGTGAAGTGTTATTGTTATTTGTAGTAAATATTAATATCCTAAGAAAATCTTTGATTGAGTCTGCGTTGTTATGTTTTTCTCAGTGTTTCTGTCATTTCTTTTATTTTTTTTCGTTTCTATCATTTTCATATTTCTTTTTTTTTTACTTAGTAGTCTCAAGTTTTACTCTTTGGCGCAGAAATTCGTAATTATAAAACATGTTCTTTCTATCACATTGGTATACTTTTTTTCCCCCGTTTTATCTTCTTTTATTTTTTCTCGTATCTTATCATCTCTCTCACATAGTGGATATGACGCGGGTTACCTATTTCTATATCAAAAGTGCCTGGGATTCATTCACCTTTTCCTTTCATTCGAGATGCTAAGATTGCATTTACACTTCATATGTAAGTAATTATTACACCAGCACCTTAAACCACTTCATTCTCGTTATACAATTCTAACACACAATTTGATAGCCTTTTAACACCTCCCACCACCTCCTCACCCTTAATATAATGAACACCTTACGCTCATCTCTTAAACATTTGCCCTCCTTTTACCTAACATACAACTCCCCACGCCTTTATCGTCTTTTCTTTTTTCACCTCCTATTCTTCCTCCTGCTCACCAACTCTTTGTTCTGCATCTCCTGTTCCGCTTTAAGTTACGTCTGAGTCAATTAGTCAAGCAGTCAACCGTTTCCTTAATCATGTTGACTTGCAGCGTAACTCACGACTCGTCACGTCACAACCTCAAGTCACTTTGCTCCTTCCTCTCCCTCTTGTCTCGGTCTTCGTCCCTCAGGAGACTCTATCTACTTACCGGGGTGATTTTATTGCATTTCATAGTCATGTTTCAGTTTTTGTCCTTTCCTTGAGAGAGAGAGAGAGAGAGAGAGAGAGAGAGAGAGAGAGAGAGAGAGAACAGAAAAAATAAAACCCAGCAAACTTGTTCCGTATGAGGCTGTTTAGGAAAGACAAGCTAAACTATCAAATTTAAATTGGGAGATATAGGATAGCGGAAGCGAAAGTGAACAGAGAGAGAGAGAGAGAGAGAGAGAGAGAGAGAGAGAGAGAGAGAGAGAGACTTAAAACCCAGAGGATGAGCCAACGGAGGGAGGAGAAGGAGGGTTAGTGCTAGGGTGGTGGTGGTGGTGGTGGTGGTGGTAGTGGTGGTGGTGGTGGTACAGGAGGCTTCGGGATGAGGCTCTCTCTCTCTCTGCTCAGGCTTTTATATCTCCACGTTCACGTCCATCACAGTTTCAGGCTGTAATGCGCCGGCGAGATGGTCTTGAGTGCCGCTCCCTTACGTATTTTGGCTTTATTTTCCCTATCTCGTATCTCCCCTTCGCTCTTTTCCTTTTTATTCTTTTCATAACATTCTAAGGGTTTTTTCCCTCAATTTTCACTTTGGCACTCTTTGATTTTTTTATGGTGTAATTTTTATTCATATTCTCAGAAAAGTTTTCACTCATTTTATATAAAATGAACTTTTTATTTTACTTCTTTTTGGAATTTTTTTATTATGATGTTATTTTATTTGTTATTCTCTTTTTTTTTTTTTTTCATGTTCACTCATCAGTTCTTCTCTCACATTTTCCTCTTTCAGTCCCCTTTTACTATTATTTGATCCTCCTTTCTTTACTCCTTCATCCTCCTTCTTTTCCCCCGTCTCTTTCCTTTATTCGCCCCGTTCTTAATCTCTTTATTTTCACCAGTTACTCTTTCCTCCCCTCTCCGTCATTTTTTCCATCCCCCCGTTCCCTTTCTTTACTTTTGATTCCCCTCTCGTACTCCTTTCTTTATTACCCATCTTTTTTAATCCCTCCCCCTTTCTATCTTTTTTCCACTCCCCCTTCTGTTTTCTTTCAACTACCCAATTCCTTTCTCTCTCTCTCGTTTTATTCCCAAACCTTTCTTTCATGTTATCCTCCCCACCCTGGCCCCCCAACGCCTGCCTGCCTTCCTCTAGCACATCCTTGTTATTCCTCTCTTTCTACCCTTTTTTCTTGAACCCTCGCTCTCTTTTATACGTAGCGTAAGACTAGGAAGTATGTTCGGCTTATATCGCTGTCTTTGCTCTTTCTTCCTCGTCTGCCTCGAGTAGGTGTACGGTTGATGGCTGAGGCGTCGGAGGCATTATCGGAAAGCCTCGCTCGCTGCAGTCAGAGAAGCAAGAGAGAAGGGAAATGCAAAAGAACACAAAGAGAGATGATTAGCCGTTGACTTGTTGTTTCAGGCGTGGTTGTTGGTTTTTTTTTCTTTCTTCTTTTAAATTGGGGGATGAATGTTGATTAATGTGAAGTGAGCGATTGATTTCTCCGTCCCCATTCATTTTTTCTCTCTAGCCAGAAAGAAAAGGATGATGAGGAAGAGAGCTAAAAAGGGTAGTAGGAGGAAGATGAAAAAATCGGGAAAAAACTGAGTAGACTGAGATGAAAGAAAGAACGCAAGTGTTACTACAGTGAAGAGGAAAGAGAAAGAATATTAGAGTATAAGAAAAAAAAGAAGCTGCAAGAGTGTACAACAAAAAGAAGAAGCGACAGGAGAAGGAGGAAAGAAAGACAAACGAACAGGAGAAGGAAGAAGAGGTGAAGGGAAGGACAGAAAGAGAAGGTGAAAGGAAGAATATTGTAATCACAAAAATGAAAGTGATACAAGAAGAGCAACGGGAAGAAGGAAAGAAGGAAGAAAGAAGTAGAAAAGGAAGGAAAAACCAATAGGAGAGATTGTAAGAGGTGAAAAAGTCAGGAAAAGAAATAGATAAAAGGAAGAACACAAGAATTACGAGAATGAAAACAGTAAGACAAGAAAACGAATAGAAAGAATGAAGGAAGCAAGGAAGAAAGATAGAAGAAAGGAAGTGAGAGAGAAGAAAACTATCGACGCAAAGAAAATTTTTCCTCTTCAGGGAAAAATGTTTGGTTTGACTTTTGAGAAAAATCTGAAGTGGAGGAAATTAATAATGAAACAAGAAAATCCATCTGCACACGTCTCAGTCAGTCCAGTCGCTTTTACTCGTGACTTCAAGACAGACTAAACCTTTAAGTCCAAAGAGGTCCAACAAAAAGAGAAGACACAAAAATTAAGAACATCGTCGACGGTCAAGGAGGAGGTGGAGGAGCAGACAGACGGAACACTTCTCACTTCCGTTTTCTTTCATCGCCTGGAACACCGGGAGCCAAAGAAGCCATGAATGTATTAAAGGCGGACACCTCATGAAGGGGCCTGATTTCAGCGTCAATGAAGATGGGGCTCCGGAGCTGAATAAAGGAAGGGAAGACGATGACGACTATCCTCCTCCTCCTCTTCCTTCTCCTCCTCCTCCTTCTCCTTCTCCTTCTCCTTCTCCTTCTCCCTCTGCGGCCCTTTGTATTGTGAGGAAGATCAAGGGCTTGCCACCGGGTCTGTCAGACGTTAGAGGCATGACAGGAGTGGCGAGGAGGAGGTGAAGGGGCTGAGAGTAATGGGAATTGTCTTCAACGTGTAAATACTGCTTCCTCGAGTGACTGAGAGAAAAGGGTATTGAATAATTATGGATTGATAGAGGGACTGAAAAGGCTTGATAGAGTGGCCAGGAGGGGTCTTGATGAATGTAAACAGCCAGAGGGATTAAACTGAGAGACTTGGTTAATATGAATTGATAGATTGAAAGATGAACATTGTGTAGATAATGATTGATAGCGTAACTGAACGAATATTGATGGATTGATAGAGTGAAGTAGGATATGATGTCCATGGTGGGTTGATGACAGATAGAGAAATTTAGGGAACAGGTGAGAACAAAAAAAAATGAAGAAATAAACACACTAGATAAATAAATAAAAAGCCAAACTAAACCACTGACAGGACGTAAAAAAGAAACAACACACACCAGATTAATCTCGGCACACACCAACACACGGCAACACAGGGCGACCAGGTAACAAACATAATAATCCTTTAAGAGCAGCAATACTAAATGATATCAGTAATTACCGATGCACGTAACAAACTCCTTTGACGCCTTTTGCAGCTGAGTGAGGAGGGAGACGCTTCAACACACACACCTCTGGCTAATGTCGCCCCTTTAGCTTTCCCTCTAAGCCAGCTGATCACAGTTGACAGCTGGATATCCGCTCCCTGTCCTCTCCTGTTACTGCAGAGAAGAGAAGCAAGGAGAGACAGGGAATAGCAAAGGAGGAGATACAGGGACATGCGATCACTGGCTATGCTTCCCTCCATCCCTCCCTCGCCTCCCAATCTCCTCCTTTCCTTCCTTAGCCTCCTTTGCTCTCTCCCAGTGAAGGATTACTGTCTCTCACTCCCCCTTCCTCTGTCTTGCCGAGAGATGAGGAATGACTATGCCTCCTCCTCCTCCTCCTCCTCCTCCTCCTCCACCACCACCTCCTGCAGCGTGATGGCCTTGATTCCTCTGTCTACTCGCCTATATTTGAGGGAGATTAGTGTCAACCTTTCGTCCATTTTTTGATGAGTTATTAGGAATTATTCGCTTCCTTCCACCTTTTTTCCCTGCCTTGTCTAGTCTTGTCTTATCCTTCTCTACGATTCTCTCTCTCTCTCTCTCTCTCTCTCTCTCTCTCTCTCTCTCTCTCTCTCTCTCTCTCTCTCTCTCTCTCTCTCTCTCTCTCTCTCTCTCTCTCTCTCTCTCTCTCTCTCTCTCTCTCTCTCTCTCTCTCTCTCTCTCTCTCTCTCTCTCTCTCTCTCTCTCTCTCTCTCTCTCTCTCTCTCTCTCTCTCTCTCTCTCTCTCTCTCTCTCTCTCTCTCTCTCTCTCTCTCTCTCTCTCTCTCTCTCTCTCTCTCTCTCTCTCTCTCTCTCTCTCTCTCTCTCTCTCTCTCTCTCTCTCTCTCTCTCTCTCTCTCTCTCTCTCTCTCTCTCTCTCTCTCTCTCTCTCTCTCTCTCTCTCTCTCTCTCTCTCTCTCTCTCTCTCTCTCTCTCTCTCTCTCTCTCTCTCTCTCTCTCTCTCTCTCTCTCTCTCTCTCTCTCTCTCTCTCTCTCTCTCTCTCTCTCTCTCTCTCTCTCTCTCTCTCTCTCTCTCTCTCTCTCTCTCTCTCTCTCTCTCTCTCTCTCTCTCTCTCTCTCTCTCTCTCTCTCTCTCTCTCTCTCTCTCTCTCTCTCTCTCTCTCTCTCTCTCTCTCTCTCTCTCTCTCTCTCTCTCTCTCTCTCTCTCTCTCTCTCTCTCTCTCTCTCTCTCTCTCTCTCTCTCTCTCTCTCTCTCTCTCTCTCTCTCTCTCTCTCTCTCTCTCTCTCTCTCTCTCTCTCTCTCTCTCTCTCTCTCTCTCTCTCTCTCTCTCTCTCTCTCTCTCTCTCTCTCTCTCTCTCTCTCTCTCTCTCTCTCTCTCTCTCTCTCTCTCTCTCTCTCTCTCTCTCTCTCTCTCTCTCTCTCTCTCTCTCTCTCTCTCTCTCTCTCTCTCTCTCTCTCTCTCTCTCTCTCTCTCTCTCTCTCTCTCTCTCTCTCTGTCTTTTCTCTTTTTTTTTTTTTTTTTTTTTTTTTATTTAAACAAAACTTAATACAAAGGAACATGTACCCAAAGGCGCACTGTCGTGTGCTACCTATTCTAAGGGTACTACAATCTATTTCTCTACAATATTTACAAGACTTAAAAATAGATAATATACAAGATGGTCAGCATGTAAATGGAGCACTATTCGTTTCACTTCACTAGCACTATTCACGCACTGCACTACACTGAGTGTCACGTCACAAAGAGTGTCAGAGGAGTTGGCAGTGTCTGTCTCCACTTATGTGCCATCAGTTTGACACTGTGTGTGTTCATCTCCTGGACGTGAGGCACCGCGGCCGTGAACAAGTTCCACATCCTGGAGACGCGTCCTGCGAAGGTGCGTTGATGCTGACACCCGTGGGATCGCGGCACCTCTACGGCGTCACCACCATTGAGCACCGTTCTCGTGCTCCGTGCGGTGACTCTTAGAGGATGACGCAGCCCTGCCAGATGTGGCACTCTTTGCACCTGTGCCTTATGGAACACTACGATCGCCGCCACGTCTCTGCGGTGTTCCAGTGAATCAAGGGGACGCTCAGGCTCTGGGTGAGGTGGTAGTGCAGCATCTACTAGCCGTATGGCGCGGCGTTGGATGCTGTCCAGTCTCCTTCTGTGTGTGGCGGCACAGGACATCCAGGAGAGAGCTGCGTATTCAAGGTGGGGCCGCACCTGTGCCTTGTACAGCAGCAGTCTCCCCTTCCTGTCGAGGAAACTGGCGATCCTTCTGAGAGCGGAGATCCTGTGAGAGGCTTTCTTGGCAATGGTTTTGACATGCCTGTCAAACCTCAGCCCTCGATCCACCTCCACTCCAAGTATCTTGACGTCATCTTGGGTGGGAGAGCAGCAGCGCCAAAGACAACTTTCCTGCCATTGCTGCCATGGCGGCTGGGGACCGAGAGACAACCATTGCTTGTGTCTTCTCCGGCGCGAATGTCACTTGCCATCGAGCACCCCACTCCTTTATCACTCGTAGCTGCTGATTGATGGCCTCAGCAGCCCGCCCACTGTCCTGGCGTGGATAGGTATAGGAGAGGGTGCAGTCATCAGCATAGGCCATGACTCCTGGCAGTAGCTGGAGAAGATCATCCACGTAGATATTCCCTCTCTCTCTCTCTCTCTCTCTCTCTCTCTCTCTCTCTCTCTCTCTCTCTCTCTCTCTCTCTCTCTCTCTCTCTCTCTCTCTCTCTCTCTCTCTCTCTCATGTGTGTGTGTGTGTGTGTGTGTGTGTGTGTGTGTGTTAGTGAAGGGATAAGGGATCCTTTCTCCCCTTCCTTCCCTCCCTCCACTGCCTCCCTTTGCTCCCTTTGCTTTGTGCTTGAGGGGATGAAGGATTACCGCTCTGGCTCCCTCCTCCCTTCCTGTGAACGTGAAGGGGATGAAGGATTGCTCGTTCACTTCGCCTTTGTATAATGACCGCTTCGTTCTTCCTTTATATGTCCTGAAGGAAATGTAGCGTTGGAGTGAGTGCCCTCTGTTCTCTGTCTCCTCCTCTTTCTCTGTCTTTCTGTCTGTGTGTCTGTCTGTTCTCCTTGTCTTCTCTTGTTCTGTTCTCTGTTGTCAGTTGTCACATTTACATTCTCTGCTTTACTGGTGTTTTTGTTGTTGTTGTTGTTATTGGTGTTGTTGTTGTTGTGTTTTTCCTCCCTTCTCCTTGTTTTTTTCTTGCTTCTTCTTAAGTGTGCTTCTGTTTGTTCTTCTTCAGTGTTCTATTTTTGTGTTTCTTCTTTTTCCACCCTCTTCATACTGTTTCTCTTGTTGTTTTTCCTTCTTCTTTTCTTCTCCTTCTTCTCATATTCTTCTTTCTTTTTTTCTTTCTTTGTCTTTAGTACTTTAAATCTTTTACTTTGTTTTTTTTTCTTCTTACGGTTTGTTTTTATTTATATAGGTTCCTTCTCCTCCTCCTCTTCCTCCTCCTCTTCTTCCTCCTCCTCCCCTTCCTTCTACTCCTCCTCCCCTCTTCTACTCCTCCTTCTCCTCCTTCTTTTCCACCTCCTCCTCCTCCTCCTCCTCCTCCTCCTCCTCCTCCTCCTCCTCCTCCTCCTCCTCCTCCTCCTCCTCCTCCTCCTCCTTCTCTTCCACCTCCACCTCCTCCTCCACCTCCTTTCCTCCATTATCCTTGTAGTCACTTCGCTCTCTACTCTCTCACCTGATCTTTCTTGTTAATAATATATTTCCTTTGTTCTCTTTCCTTCACTTTTTTGAGTAATGGTCAGCGGCAGTGGTGTGGTGTTGGTTGAGCGCTTAGCAGTGGAGATAAAGTGTGTGATTCCTCGCTACTTCAGATGTGTTTCTTAGTTCACATGTGGCAGGATTTGAAGACTGCAAATTCAGGAGTGTTAAGGATATACACAGAAAAGAGACAGAAGAAAGAAATTGGTACTAATTAACAAAACTAAAACTCAAACTACACTGAAAATAAGCATAACATCTTGATCTATTTCTAACCATGATTGTACACACACACACACAGAGCATCACGTCATTCCACTCAACAACATTTAGGAGCTTTTGCAAAACATGATAGATCTATGAAGAGCCGATCGAACGGTGCCAACAGTAATGACGGTCTTAATGGTGAGGTGATAATCGTAAAGCCTCTCATTCTCACAGGTGTTGAGGGTCCTGGAAAGCACCTCTGTAATTCCCACCTGTTACCTCGTGGGTGTCTAAAGGTGCAAAATCAAAGCCAAACCTTCGTAATTGGTAATAAATGCGTGATTAAGTAATTAAGTCGACGATTGGAACACGATAGATGAGAGACAGAGGAGGAAAAAAAAGTAAAGAGATTCGAGGAGATAAAAGAGAAAGAGGGGAAATAACAAGAATGATTAACAAGAGGAGGAAGAAATCAAGTCAAGGAGGAGAAAGAGGAGATGAAGAGAAAGAAACCAAGAAGAAAGAAAAAGGACAAAATGTTGGAGGGGGAAACAAATGAAACAAGAGAGAGAGAGAGAGAGAGAGAGAGAGAGAGAGAGAGAGAGAGAGAGAGAGGTCTGGTGGGTTTGCGGAGGGAAAATGCAAGGAAAGAAGAGGGGAAAAAAATGAAAGAAAAACATGGATGGTAATGACTTGCTGAAGTATCGATTATAGACAAGTGTCGTCAGGAGGAGGAGGAAGAGGAGGAGGAGAGAGGAGGAGGAGGAGGAGGAGGAGGAGGAGGAGGAGGAGGAGAAAGTGAAGGAGGAAGACGAGCGAAGTGCGTATTGCATTTATTGATTTTGCTTGTTTGTTTGGTTGGGTAATTACACACACACACACACACACACACACACACACACACACACACACACACACACACACACACTAATGTTGTATATAAAATAACGGGCTATGTGTATTAGAAAACAAAATTCTCTCTCTCTCTCTCTCTCTCTCTCTCTCTCTCTCTCTCTCTCTCTCTCTCTCTCTCTCTCTCTCTCTCTCTCTCGACTATAAAGCCTATATTGCTTTTTTCGTCATTTCTTTCTGTGTAATTCCCAAAAGGTCTCAGTTTGTGTGTGTGTGTGTGTGTGTGTGTGTGTGTGTGTGTGTGTGTGTAAAAAGAGAAAAGAAAGGCTGGCGATTCATTGAGTACACAGTAAAAAGACTCGGAAAAAGTGGTTGACGTTCTTAATTGGCCACTTTGTTGTTGAAAATGAGGCAGTAATTAAAGGGAGAAACACAAACTTCCGGGGATTAATGCACGTTCTCCTCTATTTGTTTATTTTTCTTCGGGACGGTGAGGGGGGGGGGAAGTGGGGCTGGTGTGGGGCGGGGCAGCATGTGTTTTGAACTTTATTTTCATACTGGAGGAGGGATCAAGGGATGAATCAACGTAAATAATGAGAGAGAGACAGACAAAACTACAAAGAAAAGAACCTCACTTTTGTAACGTAGTAAGACAAGATAGTGGTGAAGTAATACCAAATTCTCCGTATCTGTGGATAACAATCTCTCCAAATAAGAGAGTTATTTTTTACTCTTTTTATATTTTCCTTAAGTAAGGTTTCATATATAAACTACTAAACCTTTTTCATTGGTAATTATAAACCTCCTTTTATGCTGAATAGCTTAATTTCCAGGACTTTTATTTTTCTCTTTCTTTTGTTTTGTGAGTTCTTGGCACACGACACGGCAACTCTTTTCAATGGCCGGCTATTGATGATGATAATTGGTCCTGTCATGATTAATGTCCTTGTAATTTCAGTAATATGGAAGCCGAGTTTTTGTGTTCAAGGTATTGTGTGTAACCTTAATAAGCAGCAATCGCAGTTGAGATTAATAGCAATTAAGGATTTAGAGTCTTTTCTGTTTTGATTGGTTTATTTAGTCATTGTCACGACAAACTTGTCATTGTCCAGTAATCTGACGGGCAAAAAACTTTGTGGTATTTACTTTGAAAAAAAATTGAAAAAAAATATATTTTTTTCCTGATTTTATCATTCTGGACAAGATATGTTAGGAAAGTT
>NC_059285.1:8614145-8626645 GCF_017591435.1 Portunus trituberculatus
CTCTCTCTCTCTCTCTCTCTCTCTCTCTCTCTCTCTCTCTCTCTCTCTCTCTCTCTCTCTCTCTCTCTCTCTCTCTCTCTCTCTCTCTCTCTCTCTCTCTCTCTCTCTCTCTCTCTCTCTCTCTCTCTCTCTCTCTCTCTCTCTCTCTCTCTCTCTCTCTCTCTCTCTCTCTCTCTCTCTCTCTCTCTCTCTCTCTCTCTCTCTCTCTCTCTCTCTCTCTCTCTCTCTCTCTCTCTCTCTCTCTCTCTCTCTCTCTCTCTCTCTCTCTCTCTCTCTCTCTCTCTCTCTCTCTCTCTCTCTCTCTCTCTCTCTCTCTCTCTCTCTCTCTCTCTCTCTCTCTCTCTCTCTCTCTCTCTCTCTCTCTCTCTCTCTCTCTCTCTCTCTCTCTCTCTCTCTCTCTCTCTCTCTCTCTCTCTCTCTCTCTCTCTCTCTCTCTCTCTCTCTCTCTCTCTCTCTCTCTCTCTCTCTCTCTCTCTCTCTCTCTTACTCACCAACAAAACACAACTTCATTTACACTTTCCCATTCAATATTACAAAAGAAGACATTGTAGAACGATGAACAATTAACATTAACTTTCGAAAGCCAAATAGTTGCAAATAAATAGAAGCTAATCAAACACACTTACTTGCCCTTGTTCAATCGTCACTCGTAATGCATTATCATTGTTTCCTTTCCATTTAATTGAAGTTGCGTAAAGCTCTGAGAATGTGAATATGCCTCGGGGACAAATATTCATTCAGACAGCTCAATAAACCTTAACCCCTTCAGTATCATGATGTGTTTTCATATTTATTCTGCTTACTATTTGGAGATTTTGTACGCTTCAGAAATTCATGTGGGGATCAAAATAGTGAAGACTCTGGTCATTAATTATTCTCACCTCCGTAAACCATTCCTAATGTTAATAAAATAGTCGAATCATACCCAAAATTCGTGGTAAAAATGTGTCCCAGTACTGAAGGGATTAACGTTAATTGGGTATGAATTCTGGGAACGTTTCAAAGGAAGAATTGAGGGAAAGGTAGAATATTAGCAGATACAACCGAGGATTATAAGGATTAGAAAATTATTTAGAAAGTAGAAAAACATGCAGGTATTTAGAAAACATATTCACCTTAGTAAACTTTCTAGAGAATTGGGAAGAATACCAGAGAGGTTACAGAGGGAAGAAGAGGATTTGAAGGTATATATACAAATTTCAAGGATAGATGAAGAGATTAGAAGACAAATTAAGGATGCAAATATCTAGAGAACGTACTTAATAATCTTTCTATATGCTTGAAAAGGAATCATCGGGAGGTTACAAACAGAAGAAAAAGCGTATTGTAATATATAGACTGTAAGATTAAGCAGATAATCGAATGAAGGTTTAAGAGACAAGGAAGAAGTAGGTAGATTTTCAGTAACATTTGAAAGGATAGAGTATTTAAGTTTAAAGAATACAAGTTAAGGTCGAGTAAGGGAATGATAGATGAAGAAAGAGGGGTTATAAAAGAAGGGAAAATAGAAGTGGAGAGATAAGGTGATCGAAAAACAAGGGAATATAAGGAAAGATGATGATAAAGAGAGATGCAAGAAGATTTAAGAGAGTTGGTAGGGAGGAAAAGAGATGATATGTGAAAGAAAAAAAGTGAAGTGATGAGAGGAGATAAAAGGAGAATGAAGGGAGTTAGTAGGGAGGGGAAAAGAGGAGGGAGGAGGAAGAAAAAGAATGAGTGGAGAGAGAGAGAGAGAGAGAGAGAGAGAGAGTGTGTGTGTGTGTTGGAGGGAGAGAGGGGGGGAAATTTGTAAGAAAAGGAGAGGAAGGGGAAGGAATTCTAGCAGACAGGACGGAAATAATTAGGTTAACAAGAAAGGTGTGAGTGTGTTGTTGTTGTCAGATGTGTGTGTGTGTGTGTGTGTGTGTGTGTGTGTGTGTGTGTGTGTGTGTGTGTGTGTGTGTGTGTGTGTGTGTGTGTGTGTGTGTCCTGCCGTGTATCTTCCTTCTTCTTTCTCTCTTCCTTATTCCTTTCTTCCTTCGTTTTTTTTTTTATAAGTGGTAGTGCCCTTCTTGTTCTGTAGTAGTAGGAAGAGGAAGAGGAAGATGAAGAGGAGGTGCAGGAGAAGGAAGAAGAAGAAGAAGAAGAAAAAGAAGAAGAAGAAGAAGACTACTACTACTACTACTACTACTACTACTACTACTACTACTACTACTACTACTACTACTACTGCTACTACTACTACTATTATTTTATTTTCAGCCCCATCATATTCAGTAACCACCTCCCACCCTCCATTCTCTGCTCCCCCCCCTCTCTCTCTCTCTCTCTCTCTCTCTCTCTCTCTCTCTCTCTCTCTCTCTCTCTCTCTCTCTCTCTCTCTCTCTCTCTCTCTCTCTCTCTCTCTCTCTCTCTCTCTCTCTCTCTCTCTCTCTCTCTCTCTCTCTCTCTCTCTCTCTCTCTCTCTCTCTCTCTCTCTCTCTCTCTCTCTCTCTCTCTCTCTCTCTCTCTCTCTCTCTCTCTCTCTCTCTCTCTCTCTCTCTCTCTCTCTCTCTCTCTCTCTCTCTCTCTCTCTCTCTCTCTCTCTCTCTCTCTCTCTCTCTCTCTCTCTCTCTCTCTCTCTCTCTCTCTCTCTCTCTCTCTCTCTCTCTCTCTCTCTCTCTCTCTCTCTCTCTCTCTCTCTCTCTCTCTCTCTCTCTCTCTCTCTCTCTCTCATTGATACTAGATATACAACATATATTGGGGATTTATGAGTTAAAGGGATATTTTGGGTATCCCTATCTGAAAACTCACCCCGCTGCTTGACTTAAAGTACTACAATGTTAATTATAAACTTAGAACTATACTCGTAATCTATAAGTGTCACTGTCACTCGCAAGACTGAGCCTCTACCACTTATGAAAGCGTCACTGTCGCAGACGAGACCGACGTCTCTTACCTGAAGGCGTGTCACTGTCACTTATGAGGCCGAATTTGTATTTTGCACACTCGTGTCACTATCACGTATTTCACTTATCCACTGGTTCACTAGCACTTTGAATTTCTGGCCTCCGCACACTGCAACACTGAGGTCGTCCGGGCACTTGTCAGAGGCCAGAAATTCATTCCACCGCTGTCCATAACTTTGTCTGAATTGTCTTTGATGGTGGGTGGAGTGAGAACGTGGGATGTGCAGGGCCGAGGTGCTGCCGAGACGGCTCTAGTGAGCACCTCAGCGCGGCGAGGCGGGATGCAGAGTTCCTGCAGGTGTGGTGTTCTTTCTTCCTGCACCTTGTAGAGGGTGGCGAGGCCTGCCACGTCCCTGCGATGCTGCAGGCTGTGCAAGCTGTGCAGGCCGGCCTGCTGCTCAGGAGGGCCATCCTCTATGAGTCGTTCCGCTCTCCGTTGTATTTTGTCCAGGACAGCAAGGTGGGAAGGCGCCGCTCCGCCCGAGGCGAGGCAGGAATACTCAAGGGAGGAGCGAATCTCGGCTTTGTACAGCAGCTCCCGTCCCCTGATGTCCAGGAATCCTGACATCCTTCTGAGGCAGGCCAGCTTTCCCGCTGCTGTCCTGGCGAGCTGGGTGAGGTGAGCCTGGTAAGTCAGCTTGCTGTCAAACGTGACCCCCAGGATCTGCAGCTCCTGTTGAGGTCTCAATTGTTCCCCATTTAGGGTGGGGCAGATGTCATGTACTGACCTGGACACCACAAGCAGCTGTGTTCTTTGGGGAGCAAAGGACACCTGCCATCTACGTCCCCAATTCTCCAGGCGGCGCAGCGTAGCATTGAGGCGGGCCGTCACCTCTTGTTCTTCTCCCGGTGAGAAGGGAAGCGACAGGGTGACGTCATCGGCGTCATATCTCTCTCTCTCTCTCTCTCTCTCTCTCTCTCTCTCTCTCTCTCTCTCTCTCTCTCTCTCTCTCTCTCTCTCTCTCTCTCTCTCTCTCTCTCTCTCTCTCTCTCTCTCTCTCTCACACACACACACACACACACACACACACACACACACACACACACCCAGGGAACAGAGAATTCATAAGTAAAGAAAGGAATGGAAGGATTATACTTATACATGTAAAAGAAAAAAGAACGATAATGAAACGAGGAAAGAAATGAAAGAAATACACGCACATGTAATAAAGCAAAGTATTATTGTAAGATATTGGTGACGCCCCTCCTCTCCTCCTTCTCCTCCTCTTTCTTCTCCTCCTCCTCCTCCTACTCCTCCTCTTCCTCCTCCTCCTCCTTCTTCTTCTTCTCCTCCTCTTCTTTCTTCTCCTCTTCCTTCTCCTCCTCCTCCTCCACTTCCTCCTCGTGCTCTTAGTGGGTGGAAAACTGTTTTCTGCAAATTCAACAGCAACTTATCAGAGACTTAAAATGCAGTCTCGGTATTGGAAATATGAGTTTGTTTTAATCGACGTTGTTAATAAGGAGAAGGAAGAGAAGGAGGAAGAGGAGGAGGAAGAGGAGGAGGAGGAGGAGGAGGAGGAGGAGGAAGAGGAGGAAACGAGGCAATAACATGTGCAGGAGGAACAAGATAAAGACATGGAAGACTAGAAAAAGGAAGAGAAGGAGGAAGAGCATCATGAACTGTGGGAAGAGGAGGCGGGGGATGGTAATAATTCGTAATAATTGATTATGAGATTAATTAAAGGGATTAAGACAACAAAGGAACGCGGTTGATACGATTGCGATTATTATTAAAGTTGGTTCGGTGATCGTTTTAATTTATATATTTATTAGTGTATTGCTCTGTTTATTACCTTTTATATGAGAAAGGATCGAGTGTTTTAGACAATTCCGCGTCGGGAAATATGATGAGGAAGACGATTTAGCGCTGTAATTACTTACGAGGAAGTGCGCGAGTGAGGGATGGCGAGGTGGTGGTGGTGGTGGTCGTGGTGATGGTGGTGATGGTGGTGATGGGAAAGAAGAGTCTGGGGTCTGTGATGATTACTTGTGGTGGTAGTTAGGAATGGATGTGTTAGGGAGAGTGTGCGGAGATTTTTGTGATTTTTTTTTTTTATAGTAAGGCAGTAATAAGATGTAACACTAATATTAACGTGAAGACATTGTTAGAAGTATGTATATGTATTGAAGAATAAAGCTGCTTTCAAAAAAAAAAAAGAAAATAGGAGAAATAGTAGTAGTAAAGAAGGAGGAGGAGGAAGAGGAAGAGAAGTAGAAATCAGCTTTTTTTTTTTTGCGGGGGTAGTGTAAGATGAAGAAGAAAAATGAAAAGAAGAAAAAGACAAAATGCAGAAACAGAAACAAAAGAAAAGAAAAGAAAAGAAAAAACTTAACAAAATTGAAGTCATCTCAGTGTCAATCAAAAGAAGAAGAAGAAGAAGAAGAAGAAGAAGTAGAAAAAAGAAGGAAAAGAAGAACAAATCAGGCCACAGTAATACCCGCAGGTGCCTTCTTTCGCGTGCGTATGTCCCAGAAGGTCTTGACGGAGGCGTAGCAGAAGGGCTCACGGGATTCCCCCATTGGCGACCAGTAAGCTAATCACGCACCTGCCGACACCTGCAGGAAGGGTGACAAGGATGGATGGGCGGAATTTTTTCACGTGGACTGTTTCGCTCCTTGGGTATAAGAAAGTGTTGTTCCGGCTAGTGCTTCTCTCCACCCAGCAGATTCATGGTTTATTGTGTTTCTCTCTCTCTCTCTCTCTCTCTCTCTCTCTCTCTCTCTCTCTCTCTCTCTCTCTCTCTCTCTCTCTCTCTCTCTCTCTCTCTCTCTCTCTCTCTCTCTCTCTCTCTCTCTCTCTCTCTCTCTCTCTCTCTCTCTCTCTCTCTCTCTCTCTCTCTCTCTCTCTCTTTATTCAAACTATCATACATATATGAGTTGTGTACATTATTTTAGTTCTTTGCTAAAGTTACATTTGCTTTTTGCAACTATCTTAAAGCATGTACATTATAATGAGGCTGGGTGTGTAACCATCTGTGTGTGGTCTCCTTCATCTGCTGTGTGGACAGACGTCGCACGTCCACCACAGCAGTGAACGCATTCCACCACACTACAGTGGCCGGTTTGTGGGTGCTGGAGCGAGACCTTTGTGCCTCGAGGAGGAGGTCGTTGCTCAAAACCGTTCTCGTATTTCGCTCAGATCTCCTCCAGGTAGCTCTCTCTCTCTCTCTCTCTCTCTCTCTCTCTCTCTCTCTCTCTCTCTCTCTCTCTCTCTCTCTCTCTCTCTCTCTCTCTCTCTCTCTCTCTCTCTCTCTCTCTCTCTCTCTCTCTCTCTCTCTCTCTCTCTCTCTCTCTCTCTCTCTCTCTCTCTCTCTCTCTCTCTCTCTCTCTCTCTCTCTCTCTCTCTCTCTCTCTCTCTCTCTCTCTCTCTCTCTCTCTCTCTCTCTCTCTCTCTCTCTCTCTCTCTCTCTCTCTCTCTCTCTCTCTCTCTCTCTCTCTCTCTCTCTCTCTCTCTCTCTCTCTCTCTCTCTCTCTCTCTCTCTCTCTCTCTCTCTCTCTCTCTCTCTCTCTCTCTCTCTCTCTCTCTCTCTCTCTCTCTCTCTCTCTCTCTCTCTCTCTCTCTCTCTCTCTCTCTCTCTCTCTCTCTCTCTCTCTCTCTCTCTCTCTCTCTCTCTCTCTCTCTCTCTCTCTCTCTCTCTCTCTCTCTCTCTCTCTCTCTCTCTCTCTCTCTCTCTCTCTCTCTCTCTCTCTCTCTCTCTCTTCACCACACACACACACACACACACACACACACACACACACACACACACACACACACACACACACACACACACACACACACACATACACGTTCCAATCGTCAGTATAAAAACAGCTGCGCTTCTTCATAGTAAAGAATGTTCAAGAAAATATCAATAAAACCAACACGCTTAGCTTGACAAGAGAACGAGAAGGGATATAGCAAAGGTAAGCAAGACGCAACGCCTTTCGTCTTGCTCAAGTCTGGCACAGGTGAAGTAAAGGTTGCTGTCAGGGATAAGAGTGTTACGCCATTACTTGTATTACCTGTGTTACTTGACGCCTTAATTCATCGATAGTGACAAGTGTAGGTGCTCTGTTGTGTTGTGTTGTGTTGTGAGGTGTGGAATGCAAATTATTAATGATTGCATAGATGTCTTTTTTTTTTCATTTATGTAAAATATAGAGCCTTCATATTTATTTCATATGAAACTCCGTGGAATTTAATTATAATTGTAGTATAAATGTTCTTTATAGCTGACGTGTGCGTGTGTGTGTTTGTGTGTTTGTGTGTGTGTGTGTGTGTGTGTGTGTGTGTGTGTGTCTGTCTGTCTGTGTGTGTGTGTGTGTGTGTGTGTGTGTGTGTGTGTGTGTGTGTGTGTGTGTGTGTGTGTGTGTGTGTGTGTGTGTGTGTGTGTGTGTGTGTGTGTGTGTGTGTGTGTGTGTGTGTGTGTGTGTGTGTGTGTGTGTGTGTGTGTGTGTGTGTGTGTGTGTGTGTGTGATATGCGATGAGAATTTAATTAACCGTAGTTTTCTTCCATTGCAGAACAGACACCAGAAGTAGACGTTCCTTTATTGACACTCATCTCTCTCCTAGTTGTGGTAAGTGTTTGCAAGTAGTTTAGTTAAGTCACCTTCATTTTAAGCGCACCACTTGTCTGCAAATCTGTTGTTCACAGCGTAATCTTTCGGTCAGAAGCACCGTCATGTCACAACCTGTTCTCGGTTTTAGTTAGTCCTCTTTATCGATTTTTCATCCGTGCAGTTATTGTTCTCCATTTATGCTGATGCTGCTGCTGTTAAACTTACAACTTGTACAAATACAACTATTGTTATTACTACTATATACTACTACTACTACTACATTAATAATAGTAATGGTCGTAATAATAATATTGATAATAATAGTAATAATAATAATAATAATAATAATAATAATAATAATAATAATAATAATAATAATAATAATATGATAATAATAATAATAATAATAATAATAATAATAATAATAATAATAATAATAATAATAATAATAATAATAATAATAATAATGATGATAATAATAATAATAACAACAGTGGTAGTATTTAGTAGTAGTGGTAATAGCAATAGTAGTAGTATTAGTAGCAGCAGCAGCAGCAGTAATAATAGTAGTAGTAGTAGTAGTAGTAGTAGTAATTATTGCAGCAACAGCAACAGGATCACATGCAGCAGAAGCAGCAGCAGCACCAGCATTAGTGGTGTAAAACATGTAGGTTTCATTGTTCTTCCTTGTAATAAAGTTGCGGCTATATTCACATAATACACGCGTTAAAAATGGTGTTTTGAACGTGCAGAGAAAAATGTAAAATGCAACATTTTGTAAAACTCGGAGGATAGTAAATTAATCCGCAGAATTTCATTTCCGACATCGTATAATCTGTATTTTTTCTTATAAAAAGATTTAGTGTGATTTTATATAAGCGTGAATATTATCAAAGAGAGGGAAAATTGGCGGGCCGCAAAAATATGTAATTTATTCGCTTTTCCTCTTGTTCAGCAAAATACTTGTGCTTTTATTTTCTAATTGGTTTTCGATTCGCTGTAAAGGGAAAGGTGAGTGCTTCATTTTTTGGAATACATAACGACAATCGCTGGCAAGCTTTTTTACACTTACATTTTTTTTTTATTTTCCCCAGTGTAAGCATTGAATAGTAAGTGAGTGTTGGGTGCTGGACAAAGAATATACAGAAAATACCAAAATGTAAAAGCTTACAGATAGTTAAAAACTAATACAGATAAACACATATACATACATGCATGCATACATACATACATACATACATACATACATACATACATACATACATACATACATACACCCACAGCTCCACTCCCATGGTAGTAAATAAACAGAAAGAAATGCAGGGAACAATACTTTCGTGAACAGTTTTTCTTTTCATAAACTTTCCCAGCGTGTTGTTTCTTTCCCCCATTTGCTGCCTCTTTAGACGGGCTGCGGTCGATGAACACACACACACACACACACACACACACACACACACACACACACACACACACACACACACACACACACACTACAAAAAAAAAGATAGGCAGGGAAGTGTTGTGAAAGAAAGCAGTCGCCACGTCCCTATACTCTCCTCCTCCTCCTCCGCCGCTTCCTTCCTTCTCCTCCTCCTCCACCTTCTCCTCCTCCCTCCTCCTCCTCCTCCTCCTCCTCCTCCTCTTCCTCCTCCTCCTTCTCCTCCTCCTCCTCTTCCTCTTCCTCTTCCTCTTCCTCTTCTTCCTCCTCCTCCTCCTCCTCCTCCTCCTCCTCCTCCTCCTCCTCCTCCTCCTCCTCCTCCTCCTCCTCCTCCACCATCACCAACACTATTGTGAGGTTGAGGAGGTGTGGACGAGACCTGTTCCTTCTCTCACCCTCCTGTCCTTTTTTTCCTTGCCTTCCTCCTTCTCCTTCTCTCCCTCCCTCTCCTCCTCTCTGCCTCCTCCTCACTCCGTTTCTGAGCGTGAATATATTTATATACATTTTTCCCCCTTCGCCCGGGCACAGACTGAAAACATTTTCCTCCTCGAGCTGGTGTCTGTCCAAGCCTTCAGTAGGTCTGCAGGTGCTCTTTTTCTCTCTCCTCTACCTTCCTTTTCTCTCTCTCCCTCCTCTCCTCTTTCCTTTCGTCCTGTTTCCCTCTCCTTCTCTCTCTCTCTCTCCCCTCAGGTGGTAGCAGTAGAGTTTGGGTTTTTCCTCTTCCCTCAGTTTCCCTTCACACTGAGTCTGCCTGTTGGGGAGATCATTTCAGGATGCTTTGTGAGCGACAGTGGTCCTCGCGAATTTTATGTGCCCGCGTTTGTATCTATACGTATGTGTGCGTGTTTTTCTCTCATCGATAAGTGTGGTGCATTTATTTTTCATCTTTTTCGTGTTTTCTTCCTCCTCGTTGTAAAGGTTCGTTTTACTTCTATATATTTTTAGGCATAGTTACTGTGTTTGTAGTGATTTGTGTGAGATTAAGTTGCATAATTTATGTTAGGTTGGTTGATAAAGTTATGCATTCTTTTCTAGGACACTGGATTTATGTAGAGTAAATATAGTATTGTTTTGGATGATGTATGAATTATACTTGTGTAAGAGTGTGTAGGACAGTCAATGTTTGCATACAATATACCAGATTTTTGCTTAGCATTCCGCAGACGTTAGGAGATAAAAAAAAATAAAGACATGAATGACATGACAAATTATGAATGGATGTGACTATCAGGAGAATGCAACTTAAAGGAAAATACGTTAATTGTTAGTGTTTCATGACTCAATATAGCTAGGTTAGATATTATCATGAACGAGCTTCTTTGCTTACCAACTATAGTTATTGCTTCTGATGCTGTGCAGTTGCTGTTTTTTCGTGTTACAGGTAGGTTCACCAGAACCAAAAGAAAAAAAATGTTCAAATGACATTTAGAAAAAAAAATAGAGAAAGAAAACCGAGAGAAAAACATTCTTTTATACTTTTATTTCGAAACATTTCATTTTATAGACAACAGAAAATACAGAAAAAAGAAAGAGAATTTCAGGGTTTACCAATAAAAGTGTTGGAAGAGTGCAAACAATGGTTAGATCTTTGCAATAATAAGATGGACTGAACAAGGATGTAGATGCAGTAAGATTGCGAGGAATCCCTGCAGTTAACAGTTTTAGAAGTATGAGAGAATCAATAGGATTACATGAGAGGAATCGATGTGACTAGAAACTTATGACTCCAGCATGTGTACGAGGGTTCAGTGAGTTGAACCTCCCCATGTGTGAGATTTACTCCTTAGAGGGAGAGACAAAGACTGCTGTGTAGAGTAAGTAACTAGAAGGGAAAGTATTAGTAGAAGCGGCACAGAACACTAAGCCTCATATAAACGGTTTTAGCAGGAAAAAGAGATGTGAAATTTATAGTTGAGATTTTTAGCAAAAGGCAGTCCCAGTCCAAGCAGCGATGAGGGTGTGGGCTGTGTATGGAAAATTGTTAAGAGTGCGGGAGGGTGCGGTATAAAGTTGAACACCCGCGGAGGCCTCTTGTGGCTAGTAGAGGGTAGAGAGAGGTGGGTAGTAGTCTGGTGGTGGTGGTGGTGGACCAGAAGACACATAGGTGCGGCGCTCCCCACGAGTTGGGAGTAACTGTAGCTTTATGACATCCGTGCTGCTTTTATTCCATTTCCTCCCGAAGAAAAATAAAGCCGCCTGCTTCAGCGTCGCTTTCCTGAAAGTTGTCGTGAAGGCATGTGTGTATGTATCGATGTGTGTATGTATGTATTCATTGTGCTGTGTTGTATGTACGTTTGTATGTATGAGTGATTCCTGTCTTATCACACGTATATATCCTTTCTTCGGTTGACCCTTTTTCTCTTCTATTTTTTTTTTTCCTTGTAATCAGTAATATATTTAGTTATCATTCATTGACCTTTTTTTTATTTTTTTCCTTTGCATCTCTCTCTCTCTCTCTCTCTCTCTCTCTCTCTCTCTCTCTCTCTCTCTCTCTCTCTCTCTCTCTCTCTCTCTCTCTCTCTCTCTCTCTCTCTCTCTCTCTCTCTCTCTCTCTCTCTCTCTCTCTCTCTCTCTCTCTCTCTCTCTCTCTCTCTCTCTCTCTCTCTCTCTCTCTCTCTCTCTCTCTCTCTCTCTCTCTCTCTCTCTCTCTCTCTCTCTCTCTCTCTCTCTCTCTCTCTCTCTCTCTCTCTCTCTCTCTCTCTCTCTCTCTCTCTCTCTCTCTCTCTCTCTCTCTCTCTCTCTCTCTCTCTCTCTCTCTCTCTCTCTCTCTCTCTCTCTCTCTCTCTCTCTCTCTCTCTCTCTCTCTCTCTCTCTCTCTCTCTCTCTCTCTCTCTCTCTCTCTCTCTCTCTCTCTCTCTCTCTCTCTCTCTCTCTCTCTCTCTCTCTCTCTCTCTCTCTCTCTCTCTCTCTCTCTCTCTCTCTCTCTCTCTCTCTCTCTCTCTCTCTCTCTCTCTCTCTCTCTCTCTCTCTCTCTCTCTCTCTCTCTCTCTCTCTCTCTCTCTCTCTCTCTCTCTCTCTCTCTCTCTCTCTCTCTCTCTCTCTCTCTCTCTCTCTCTCTCTCTCTCTCTCTCTCTCTCTCTCTCTCTCTCTCTCTCTCTCTCTCTCTCTCTCTCTCTCTCTCTCTCTCTCTCTCTCTCTCTCTCTCTCTCTCTCTCTCTCTCTCTCTCTCTCTCTCTCTCTCTCTCTCTCTCTCTCTCTCTCTCTCTCTCTCTCTCTCTCTCTCTCTCTCTCTCTCTCTCTCTCTCTCTCTCTCTCTCTCTCTCTCTCTCTCTCTCTCTCTCTCTCTCTCTCTCTCTCTCTCTCTCTCTCTCTCTCTCTCTCTCTCTCTCTCTCTCTCTCTCTCTCTCTCTCTCTCTCTCTCTCTCTCTCTCTCTCTCTCTCTCTCTCTCTCTCTCTCTCTCTCTCTCTCTCTCTCTCTCTCTCTCTCTCTCTCTCTCTCTCTCTCTCTCTCTCTCTCTCTCTCTCTCTCTCTCTCTCTCTCTCTCTCTCTCTCTCTCTCTCTCTCTCTCTCTCTCTCTCTCTCTCTCTCTCTCTCTCTCTCTCTCTCTCTCTCTCTCTCTCTCTCTCTCTCTCTCTCTCTCTCTCTCTCT
>NC_059285.1:8639145-8651645 GCF_017591435.1 Portunus trituberculatus
ATTTATGGTATTGAAGGAAGCATGTCTCATACAACCATTCTCAGTTTAGTATTTTTTTTTTTCTTTGCAACACTGACTGGGGAGAGAAAAAAACTTAAGTAAAAATTGTATAATGTCTATAAAAAAAAAGAAATGCAAATTAGGATATTTGAAATTCATGCAGTAAAGTAAAGATTATGTATTATATAAAATTCTGAATAGAGATGTACATTTCTTTTTTTTAATAAAGAGATTTACATGAACGTCTTTACAGTGCTAAAAGATATCTACAAAATGTCTCCCTTACAAAAGAAGAAAAGAGTGGTCCAGATTAAAAGGTCACAGTTATAAGATCACTGTGACTCCTGTAGTGTCTGAAAGTGATATGAACGACCTTTAAAATTAAGAAACACACCATCGAAGTGTTTTAAAAATTTTGCTTCTGACCTTTTGTATTGGCATGACTGAAGGCACCTGATGGCAGTATAAGGTGGTGTGCTTCACATCACTCTTCATTCTATTTCTATCACTGAATCGTTGAGGGTCGTTGCCTGCCTATCTGTTATACACCATTATCCTGCAATATGGTGTGTTCATTGATTATAAGGACCAAATCAATACAGTTCACGAAGGCCGTAATACTGCAATGTACAAACTCACTTCTTGCTATTTTTTTAACACCTATCGGGTTCAGTAGCAGGTTTGTACCGTTACTTTACACTCAGAACTAAGACAGGCTAGAAAGAAATTTTAAGAAAATGTTCAGCCAATAGTAACGTATGTAACAGTATGTATATATTTACACTTAAAGGACCTTAGTTTTAGAAAAAAAATATGTAGAGACCTCCGAAAGAAAATATTTCATTACCATATACTGATTAGTTATTTACGCTGCTGTTAATTATACATACTATATTTGTACGAGAAATGTGGTCTTTTACATATTTTTGTAGTATTTATCTTTATAGAGAAAACAATTTCCACAACTTTTAAATCTATATACTGACACATGGTTGACTTCAATACCATACCAGTAATAATTAATCGTTCTGCAGCATTAATACAGTATATTCATATTATAGACATCTTTATTTACTTACAGTTTGGATTGTATATTGAGAAAATGGAAAAGATAACGATTTATACACAGTTTAAGAGATCCAAACAATACAAATGGTGCAAAAAGGTATTACAGTAAAATCTACTTGCAACATAACGCGGTGTGTTTCCCTCTTGGCAAGACTGGTGTGCCTTTAACCTTCACTTTTACCTGCGAGGGGAGGCTTATGATTGCTCAAGCGAAGAAAGGGAGAGGAGAACACCGGGGGCGACGTCTCTCCCATCTTAAGACTTCAGACAGGTAACACACACACACACACACACACACACACACACACACACACACACACACACACACACACACTCACACACACTCTCTCTCTCTCTCTCTCTCTCTCTCTCTCTCTCTCTCTCTCTCTCTCTCTCTCTCTCTCTCTCTCTCTCTCTCTCTCTCTCTCTCTCTCTCTCTCTCTCTCTCTCTCTCTCTCTCTCTCTCGACGTCCCATCACCACACTCGAGTTGTCACTTCCGGTCGTGAACGAGGTGAAAGTGTCTCATTGAAATTCATCCCTGCTAGCAAAGAGCCTACCAGATAGTTATTTGCATGTATTTAATTACCATATTATTCTACTTACCCTCAGACACTAAACCCGCTCTCTCCTCCATACCCATCCCACCTCCCTCTCTTTCCTCCCTCGCTCAATCTCTCGTCATCAAGTCTTATCACGCTGTCTCCTTCTCCTCCTTCTCCTCCTCCTCCTCCTCCTCCTCCTCCTCCTACTACTACTACTACTACTACTACTACTACTACTACTACTACTACTACTGCTACTGCTACTGCTACTGCTACTCTCATCTATCTTCGCTTTTGCTGTGTCTTGGCCCACAAACCTGGTTATGAGTATTTTCCAAAAGAGTGACTCCCGTAAAATGTAATACCATAGAAAGTGAGTTCTTTTCAGTACATGTCTTCATCTTTTTCACCTTATGTATATAGTATAGTATGTGTGTGTGTGTGTGTGTGTGTGTGTGTGTGTGTGTGTGTGTGTGTGTGTGTGTGTGTGTGTGTGTGTGTGTGTGTGTTCCTGTGTAACATTCGTACATAGAAAATGCTAAGTCTTTGTATTCCAACCAATCAATTTTATTTATTTATTGTTTTTAGTACGTACTTTTCATTCTCCCGCTCACTTTTGTGTACGAAAACCTTGACAATACTCCATTCAATTTCACGTGTAAGGTAAAACTTGCATATTTGTAAAACTACTACTTAGTTTACCTATCTCAGATTGCTTTCTATTTCTGTGCACCTTTATTACTCTCTCTCTCTCTCTCTCTCTCTCTCTCTCTCTCTCTCTCTCTCTCTCTCTCTCTCTCTCTCTCTCTCTCTCTCTCTCCAGTACCTCTTAGTTTTCCTCCTTTACTTTATTTTTCAACTTCTTCTACACTAGAGCCGCCAGATCCTGATTAGACCTCTTCCTCGTAGCCTCAACAAAAGGGAGCAAATATTTTACAATTATCAGTCGGGTCTGTCATGTTGGCTCGGGCGGAGGAGCTTGTATTCCCGCAGATTTGGGTCGCCTTTCCACAGATAAAGCCAGGAATTGAACGCCTTCCACTGAATTTGTTCTACGAAAAATCACTCTGCGATATTTTCCACATGGATGGAAGAAGGACAGCCACCAGTGTGTGTGTGTGTGTGTGTGTGTGTGTGTGTGTGTGTGTGTGTCTTTGGGTTTGTTGTTTGGGTTTGTTGTTCAGGCCATTGAATGCACATGTATAGATATAGAGTATAGTTTAATCTCTCTCTCTCTCTCTCTCTCTCTCTCTCTCTCTCTCTCTCTCTCTCTCTCTCTCTCTCTCTCTCTCTCTCTCTCTCTCTCTCTCTCTCTCTCTCTCTCTCTCTCTCTCTCTCTCTCTCTCTCTCTCTCTCTCTCTCTCGTACGAAATTTTCCGTCTTCTATTATAATTTTTTTGATGATCCGTGAAGCCCTCCTCTATTTTCCTGGATTTTTTTAGATGAAAATATTTTTATATTACTTATTTGTGTTTGGTATAAAGTACTCTTGTTAAAGAATGTTATGTTCGTACCTCTTTTATACGTATTCACTTTATTTATGTTAATGATTGAGAAAACTATGTCACAGGCATAAAATTAAGAGAAACTTTTGCTACGAAGAAAAAATGTATGCATACATGTAAACAATACATATGTGTTTCATTTTATGTTAATCAGAGACTTCTCCTCTACGCAGCTTGGCGCTTCTTTTGCACATACACATAATTAACACGCCAATTAATTAATCGCACTAGGAGGCGTGATTGAAGGTGGAACATATAAGTGGCCCAGAAGGCAAGATGGAGCCAGGGAGTGTTTTCAGCGGCTGTCTTATCGTTCATTTCACTCAACATGCAGGAGGAGGAAGTGTAGTGGTAGTATTCCGCCTGTCTGTGTGGTGGCTGTGGGACTCTGCTGTGTGTGGACAGGTGTGTAAAACTGCTGAGTAACACTCCTTCCAACCCTCCAACCCTGAAAAATCTATCCTACATCTGACCACGAATCTTGAAAGTGCTGAAGCAACACAAGCAAGATTTATTTAACGTTTCGGCTTTCTTGTCCAGAGAATCCGGTATTGATATTTATTAGAACTTTCTGTTGTAAAGCGGAATTTTATAAGAATATGTAACTTTTAAAACGGCAATGTCACCAGACACTTTATAAAAAAGTGGCCATGAAATTTGATTAAACTATCTACTTAACAAATCATTCCGAGATACGAATATGAAAAAGACTACTTGATTCAGAGTTAAAATATTTTTCTTTTAATTTAGAGAAATTATGATTGTGATATTATAAAGTACTAGAATATAGAGGTGGGGACATCGGATAAAGGCAATGATTGGGTTAAGACAGTTGCAAGGGAAAGAAAAGAACATCCAGTAACTAACTAATGAATCTTTCCTTAAAGGGAGAGATGATTTTTTTTCTTTAACAGTCCGTTCATAATTCACGTCTCTGAGCGTAAGACATAGATGAGCTGTGGATGAAAGAAGAAACATTATATGCGCACTTTTCAATCCCACCCTGACGGATATTTGGAATTAAGTAGATCGATGCATCAAAGTAACGTGGTGAGGACGACGGCGCCTGACAGGTTAATGGCGCGCTAGCTTTCGTCTCTTCCCAGAGAGCATCATGGTGAATATAAGTGAAAAATTATATTATATAGATAAATCAAATAAACCTCTAACATAGATCTGAGCTGGATGAAAACATGACACTCTTTTATTTGTTCATTTTATTAGTTATCTTTCGTGTCATCAGCAAGTAAAGAACTAATACAGAGAGAAAAATTCATGAGCAAAAATAAAGTTCTGTCTCGTTGAAAGTATAGATATTCTTAAACACAGATCAGAAAGGTCTTGATACAGGCAGTGTGAATTCTATGAAGCTCAGCATTCTGGGCCTTTTTCCTCTAGTTCTTCTCATCCTCTCACTCATACTCAAGCACAATCAGACTGGCACACAAGTAACTACGAAACTCTAGAGAATAAATTTTATAACCATAGTCATAAGACTGAATGAAGAAATTGTCCATCATAGCAACACACACACGCACAAACATACACACACACACACAAACACACACACACACACACACACACACACACACACACACACACACACACACACACACACACACACACACACACACACACACACACACACACACACACACACACACACACACACACACACACACACACACACACACACACACAGACACACACACATACACACACACACACACACACACACACACACACACACACACACACACACACACACACACACGCAAAACCCATTAGTATATTCTCGCTTACCTCCCCGCGTCTATTGTTAGGCCTCCCCAATTCATTGTATTTTTCGAGTCTTGCCACTGCAATATTAACAAATTGTTTATCATATATATATATATATATATATATATATATATATATATATATATATATATATATATATATATATATATATATATATATATATATATATATATATATATATATATATATATATATATATATATATATATATATATATATATATATATATATATATATATATATATATATATATATATATATATATATATATATATATATATATATATATATATATATATATATATATATATATATATATATATATATATATATATATATATATATATATATATATATATATATATATATATATATATATATATATATATATATATATATATATATATATATATATATATATATATATATATATATATATAGAGAGAGAGAGAGAGAGAGAGAGAGAGAGAGAGAGAGAGAGAGAGAGAGAGAGAGAGAGAGAGAGAGAGAGAGAGAGAGAGAGAGAGAGAGAGAGAGAGAGAGAGAGAGAGAGAGAGAGAGAGAGAGAGAGATTTACATTACACAAATAATCCTCATTTAGTTGCTATATATACACTCGTATTTTCTTGGATGATATCTGATAAATATTGTTTTAGCATTAGGACACGTGCGTCCGAAGTTAGGCAATTTTCGCATTACTTTTGTATCGCGTAGACAGATTTTTCATTCCCGTCACGTCAGACACTCAAAGAAGTAATGGCAAGTGCGTCTGGCTGTAACATTTTGATTACACGTGTCGTGTGGCAGGTGTTAAGTTCAAGGATGTTTTTTTTTTCTCTCTCTCTCTCTCTCTTCTTCTCTTACCAAAGTGGATGATAGTTATGATGGTGATGGTGATGATAATGATGACAATAAGTACAACTACAATAACAACATCAACAGCAACAATAATTCTTTTCTCATTGAAAGACATTTATTGTACAACTGGTAAAATAACGTTTCTAAGCAAATACAAAAATCATGTTATAAATGCAGCTATATTCAGAAAAAAAATAGTAAAAAAGACTTAACTAAAAGTATATACATGAATCAATGTCACGAAGATCCTCGGCCTAGTTGCAATGTGTGTGTGTGTGTGTGTGTGTGTGTGTGTGTGTGTGTGTGTGTGTGTGTGTGTGTGTGTGTGTGTGTGTGTGTGTGTGTGTGTGTGTGTGTGTGTGTGTGTGTGTGTGTCTGTGTGTATGTGTGTGTGTGTATGTGTGTGTGAGTGTGTGTGTGAGTGTGTTGGTGGGGTCATGTTTCTTCATCCATTTCTCCTCCGCCTGCTATCCTGCTGCCCAGTCTCCCTCCTCTCTTCCTGTCTTTTTCTTTTCTGAATCCCTCCATCCTTCCGTGCCTCTTTTCTTGCCGCCCACTCCCAGCTCCACCCAGCCCCGCCCACCGCCGCCAGCATCTTGTTCCTTTAGACTGTGATTCCGCAAAGATTCGCCGACGATTACATCAAAATTGCAATTTTTTTTGTTTGCTCGAGGGCGGAAAACCCATGAATAATTCTGGATCCGTGTTTTCTCCAGACATTCTCTTTCCCCTGTCTGTTTTTGCGGCAATTCTGGACTCTGTTTCCTGAGGTGCCTTTTCCACCTTAGCGGATTTCGTTCACCGCTGGGTAAGGAAGGGGTTCAACGAGTATTGCTTGTGTTCACTAACCTTGGCTGCTTTTTGATCAGCGTGTGTGCGTGTGTCTACAAGTTCAGGTAGATGGATAGATAGATTAGCAGATAGACAGGTAGATTCAGATAAATGAATAGATGGACAGACTATAAATAGACAGATAAATAGAAACATGGATACTTGAAAAGGTAGATTAAATAATAGATAGTAAAGTAAATAGATATAATGACTTACTTGCATTTGAAAAGAATATGCATCACCAACCTTTCCCTTTATTTTCAATTTGTCAAAACTAATATGGTAAATGCATTCCATTATTATTTTTTTTTTTTATCATATTCGAACTTGCATGCGAATATAATGATTTCGCTCCCGCACAAAAATAGAAAAACAGAACACTGATGGAGGCAGATGTGGGAGAGGGAGAGAGGGAGTGGGGAATTTAACAACTTTCAGACAGATAATGGGAAATGAAAAAAATAATAGCAAAATAAAATATAATAAAATGCCTCACACAAATTTTCGTTCATAATTAGAATGTACACGATGCAATTTGAACTCCATGCAACTAAAGACACACACGCACACACACACACACACACACACACACACACACACACACACACACACACACACACACACACACACACACACACACACACACACACACACACACACACACACACACACACACACACACACACACACACACACATACACACACACACACAGATTCGTCATTGGGATTTTAGCATACGCACAGCGGCGGTAACTTTGTCCATTAGAGGCAGGGTGATCAGGTTTGGCCAGGTGAGGGAGGTAGAGAGGTTTGGGGATGGGGGAAGGGGGAGAAGGGTGATCAAAAAAAGAAATAAAACATGTAACTGTGAAATAATGTGAGGAGTGTTGACTTTCTCTCTCTCTCTCTCTCTCTCTCTCTCTCTCTCTCTCTCTCTCTCTCTCTCTCTCTCTCTCTCTCTCTCTCTCTCTCTCTCTCTCTCTCTCTCTCTCTCTCTCTCTCTCTCTCTCTCTCTCTCTCTCTCTCTCTCTCTTACAGGAAATTACACGCAGACTTACAATGCAAAAAAGAAAAAAAAATTACATACTAGATAAAAGAAAAGTAAATAGTGATAGGCGAAAAAAAAAGAGGGAAAAACCTTAACTTAGTGACCTGTTTCCCCAAGAGTGTAGGAGATAAATTTGTAAGTCTCACAGTCACCGGAGGAAGACCAACTCGATAACTGACTCAAACTTCCTCCTTCTCATTACCGGTTCTTGGTGCTGGTGGCCTTCGATTTTTCCTCTTTCCTCTCCGTCTCCCTTTATTCTTCTTTATCTGCGTCTTCCCTTCTGTTTCTCTGCTTCTTCCTCTTTGTCAACGCTGCTCTCTCTCTCTCTCTCTCTCTCTCTCTCTCTCTCTCTCTCTCTCTCTCTCTCTCTCTCTCTCTCTCTCTCTCTCTCTCTCTCTCTCTCTCTCTCTCTCTCTCTCTCTCTTTCTCTCTCTCCTTATTTTTCTTTCTTCACTATTTCCTTTCCTTATTTTCTATATGTTTCCTTTTTTCCAGTCTTCTCTTCTTCCCTTTCATTTTTTTCAGTCTCCCATTTTTTTTTGTTTGTATTTTTTGCTTTGTATATTTTTATTTGAAGGTGTTGTTTGTTCTGCCTTTTGTTTTCTATTGTTTCGTATCCTTTCACTTATTCTTCCTCTTTTACTGTCGCGTCTCGTTTTCCTTGTCTTTTTTTATTATTTTCTTCTCTCTCTCTCTCTCTCTCTCTCTCTCTCTCTCTCTCTCTCTCTCTCTCTCTCTCTCTCTCTCTCTCTCAGGAGTTTCCTTCGCTGTGGTGTTATTATTTATATCAATGACTTATGAAGAGACTCGTGCTGCGCCGTCCACCTTCCCTTGTCTCCTTGTTTATGCTAACGTCGGTCTTGCATTTAGTTTCTCTTTTGTCTGTCGTAACACACCAAGTTAGTTTCAGAAGGTCAACCATCGCTGCACCTCTCTCTCTCTCTCTCTCTCTCTCTCTCTCTCTCTCTCTCTCTCTCTCTCTCTCTCTCTCTCTCTCTCTCTCTCTCTCTCTCTGTGTGTGTGTGTGTGTGTGTGTGTGTGTGTGTGTGTGTGTGTGTGAACGAAGACTGCGTAGCTGACGAGCATTTTCGTTCATTCACTTGGCGCTCACAAACAGTTTGGGTTTTATTGTAGTTTGGATCACGAAGAGAAATTCAGCCTTTTGTCTTTTCATTAAAGTGATTGTGCTTAACGCAATTTTTGTTAGCTGGAAAGAATTGTGTAAAAAAAAAGTTGTACTGACGATTACTGTTAGATATTTACTTTCCTGGAGAGAGAGAGAGAGAGAGAGAGAGAGAGAGAGAGAGAGAGAGAGAGAGAGAGAGAGAGAGAGAGAGAGTGTGTTAGACACACACACACACACACACACCACTCATGTTTTCTTCATTCGGCACCTTGATACCTATCATGGCAGGTAATAACAACCCGGAACAGAGTGTGGATGGGTTATTATTCTTTCTAACGTAAGAAGCAGAATACTTTTACAGGTAAAATGCTCAGCGGTCACTGATATTTTCATGGATGTAAAGACACTTACTCCTCTCACTCCTCGTGTATCACAAATTCAAGAATGCTCTTTGTCAGGAATTCTCTTAAGAAAAAATAAGAAAGTTGTGTTGAGGCTTCTGGATAATGGTAAGGAATCATCGTCATTTTATCCTTCTGCGTACTAGTATTTTTTCTTTTCTATATTTCACTTGGAAGATTAAAAAAAAGGGGGGGAGGAAATTACTGGTAAAGTGAGTTATATTCATAGTAATATTGATTTTATATTTGTTTATTAGAAGATGTGATTGTACTGATACGTTCCCAATTAGGAGGAGTTCTGGGCGTACTTCATCTATGTCATCCGTAGAGTATAAACGAAATCGTAGTGGCGTGAATCACACTCAGAGCTGCCTCATAACTGGTATTTCTAAATAATGCAGGAATGAACCGTGTAATAGTGAAAAATTAAGTAAGCTTCTGTTAAATGCGCCATGGTTTACCTAGAACAACTGAAAATTGTTTCCCGCATTCTCTCAAGTTTTTGTGGATTCAACAAATCTGTTCTTTTTTTTTATTCTCCAACTATATTTCTCATTCACTCGAACAAGACTTGAATATTCACAATAATATTTAATGATCGTATGAATTTAATACTTCTCTCCTTGAACAAATCTTTGGCTGGAAGAGTGGATTCAGTTACGAATATTTAATGATGACCATCCACTTCCCATTTTAGTTTTTTTTTTTTTCAAATGTTCCACAAGTACGCTTGTGACCCTTGTTAATTGACCGCACCGGTAAACAAAAACAGGTCAACAAACTGTGCATGTCACTTTAAGCGGGAAATGAACACGGACACATGATTTTGTTGACCTAATCTGTTCATAAACTCATAAGTAGGATTTCATGTTTATAGCGAATTGTGGCACCGAAGAGTGGGGGAATCCTTGGCGCGCTGCTCACCTGCACTCACCTGGATGCTGCGTGAGAGAGAGAAAGAGAGAGAGAGAGAGAGAGAGAGAGAGAGAGAGAGAGAGAGAGAGAGAGAGAGAGAGAGCAAGCACACACTCACACCCGCAGCGCCACATGATGGGATAATAGAATGTCCGTGTAATTAAGTTGCACGGAGCTCATTAACACACTCACCAAGGGGTAAATTTAACGAGACGACGGAGTGAGCGCGATCGCTGTACGCCCGCCACCAACGCAAACCCGAATCATTAAAATATATAATTAAGCCACGCCCAGGTGCCTCCCACCCCTTCACCTGTAGAACACCTCAACACACTCCGCCAGAAAACCCAACAAGCCGCTATACAATTAATGCTACGGTCTATGTATGCGAGAGAAAACTGGTATAGTTGAAAGATCTTCGTGAAAATTTGGGTTTATAAATACAAATATTTTTATGCGATTTATGATATTGTTGTATTTTTGTATCTTATTATTTATAATGTTGACACCTTACCTCCTTCCTCTCTGGAATTTAAGTGGCAGAAGGATTATAAAGGGTAATGTAGGCAAGATCAGTAGCGTTAGGAATCAGAATTGGATAAGTAATGAGCTTAAGTTCAATAAACAGAAAATTTATCAAGAATCATAGATAGTTGCAATAAGTTCAGAAATCAGGTTGTTAAAGGAAGAATAGAGAAATTTATGGATATAGATAAATTGGTTTATGTAGATGTTTAGATAAGGATTGTCAGCTGCAGACTTACTGATGTGTTACAGTTTCCTTTGTGTTAAAACATTCTTGTGTTCTTTCCATACAGGTAACTCCACCCTAACACCTGTCTTCCTCCCATCACTTGCACACCTGCGAGCATAGAATAAGTACAATGATTTTTTTCCCTCTGTTTTCATTGTTTTTCGATTCATAAAATGCATCGTTATTGTTGTCTTTTAGTTCTGCTTTAGTGCATCATTGTGAATTCTGGTTATGGGAGTTTCTTTTTCGCAGAACGTAACCCTCGCATATAAGGAGACCCTAGTGTTTATATTCTTCCATGCCTGTAATCTTCGTTATCTTTAAGGGGTGGCTCCCGTGTGAAGGCGTTCCCTTGTTTGTTTCCTTTGACGGTCCTTCTTCTTTGGCATTGACGGGAGAAGGGGAGCGTCCGGCTAAGACTTGAATTCCTGTAATGTTTGCCTAATCACCGTCACATTCCTGGCAGCAGCAATCAGGAGGAGGAAGAGGAGAAGGAAGAGAGGCAATGAGCATCCCCTTATGACGAGGTTATATTATCTTTTGTTGTTCTGAAATGTCTAGTTCTTTGTACGTAAAATGTTTTATTTGTATTCTTAACGCATTTTTGTTGTATTTTTGAACTGTGTCTTCTCATTTATCGAAGAAAGAAAATATTCTGTCATATTGGTCTGAAATACCTCAGTTTTCCCATAAAAGAATTTTCACGTGTGTATTCTGACAAATTCGTATTTCATCTATTTATCATATTTAATTTCTTCCTTCAAAATGGGCTATTTCTTCTGATGAAATTGGTATCTTATTTTCAAAGCTTGATTAATCCTTAATACCACAGTATTTATTCCTTTACTATTCTTTCTCTTTTCTGATCCTCAGCGCTATTTTTCCATTACAAAATATTTTCTGGGAAAGCAGTGTCCCAATGTGCTAATAATTTCGTTAGCATAGAAGATGATTTCCATCTGAACGTCCCTCATGAAGTGGAATTGTGGAAAGCAGAACGAGGAGCGAGGGAGAAATTGAGTGCTGTGAGCGACTCCTTGAAGGCTCACACCATCCACACACACACACACACACACACACACACACACACACACACACACACACACACACACACACACACACACACACACACACACACACACACACACACACACACATACACACATCACCACCACCACCAACTCAACACCACTGACTTGTGTTTTCAATAAAGTTTTATCATATTTATTTTCTTAAAGGCATTAAAAGTTCGTTGAAGTAAAATAAATAATAAAGAAGTTTTGTGGATAACACGCAGATTATCAGGAACGTCTCTATTAGTTCTGAATAAGTATAAGCACTGCAGAAAACTTTGTGAATAATAAAAGAGATATCGATGGACATTTTAGTTTTTTTTTTTTTATTCTTTGAAACTAACCATAAATGGAAAAAAAAATGAATACATAATTAAAGAAATAGTGTACATGGTTTCTTTCAGCGTTAATGGTTTTCATTAGATCACAAAACCGAATTTACAAACACACACACACACACACACACACACACACACACACACACACCGTCCATTACCAGACCTCACACGGGCACACACAAAACACAAAGCATCGCAGCACAGAGGCCGTACAACAATCTGCCGCCACATT
>NC_059285.1:8656645-8669145 GCF_017591435.1 Portunus trituberculatus
ATGTCGCAAGAAGACGGCCTAAAAATAACTTGCCTCATCAAATACACCACCGGCTTCTCAAAAGATTAAACAAACTGACCTTTGTTTACTTGACGAATTTAAAGGCGTTTAGGATATTGGCCAGTGGAAATGGTGTGCGGTTCGCTGTTATGTAATGGAAGATGAGTAGATGGTTGGGGCACATCAAGAAAAGGATGCACAGAAAGAAAGCAAAGGTAACTAACTCTTCCATAATGCCATAAGGTGAGCCGAAGAGAGTAAGGATCCTCAAGGACTTTTATGGAAGTGTAGGTTTAGTATGGTATTTGTAGTGTCTTTGTTCTAGATTTAGCTGGATATCTTAGCAATTCTTTAAAATTCAGATGAATTAAAAATAAATGATTTAATTCAGAATGTAATAAAGTCCAGAAGAATATTATTTCACATAAAATGTATAATGGGTCGATATTGTAGTGCTTATATTAGAAATCCGTGCAAAACTGGAAGCTTGCATGATTATTGTTACATTAAGTGCAGGTGTTGATGTACTATTGTGAGGTATTGGTAATGCTCTACAACTAATAAAACTTCGCAGTGCATAAAAAAATTGATTGCGTATCTAATTATTTTAACTATTCATAGCGCATAACTTAGAACGCTGACCGCACGCAGTGTTATAGTCAGATAATGCGTTCATAAAACTTGATTATTGACTTGTCGACAGTATGCATGTAAATGTGTACATGCAGGTGTGTGTCTGTGTGTGTGTGTGTGTGTGTGTGTGTGTGTGTGTGTGTGTGTGTGTGTGTGTGTGTGTGTGTGTGTGGGCGTGTAGGTGTATGTCCATGTGGGTGTGCATGAGCGTGTATATGTATGAGAGTGCGTGCTTCAGAGCATGATCACTCACTTCACACGCAACTCTAAACACCACCCACGTGTAGTCTTTTTTGTCATGTAAAATTTAGAACTTTTTCATGTCTTCTCGTATCGGAATAACAGTGACCTTGACTTCGCAATCTGTCACAGTGAGGCTCATTTCCACCTGTTACACCTGAAAGGCAGACAGGATGCCAGTCACGCCGAACTGATGGACACGTATGGCACTGTCTGCTGCTGGGATTGTTGCAGGCCAGCTGGCGCTCTCTCTCTCTCTCTCTCTCTCTCTCTCTCTCACATGGGAAGATCAATGGCTTGACTCGATAGTGGACGACCGCGACGAGTTTAGTTTTTGTTTTGCTTTTACGCTTACCACTAAGTCTCTCTCTCTCTCTCTCTCTCTCTCTCTCTCTCTCTCTCTCTCTCTCTCTCTCTCTCTGTGTGTGTGTGTGTGTGTGTGTGTGTGTGTGTGTGTGTGTGTGTGTGTGTGTGTGTGTGTGTGTGTGTGTGTGTGTGTGTGTGTGTGTGTGTGTGTGTGTGTGTGTGTGTGTGTGTGTGTTTTCTATTTTCAGTTTGTGTGTGTGTGTGTGTGTGTGTGTGTGTGTGTGTGTGTGTGTGTGTGTGTGTGTGTGTGTGTGTGTGTGTATATATATATATATATATATATATATATATATATATATATATATATATATATATATATATATATATATATATATATATATATATATATATATATATATATATATATATATATATATATATATATATATATATATATATATATATATATATAATTGTGTGTGCGTGAACTCATATTTTTCTTCGTCTAGACTTTTCTTTCCTCCTCCCTTAAAAGTCTTCATATTTTTCCTGCATTCTTTGATGGTCTTTTTTTTCACATCTCCGTCTAATCATGTATTCATTTACCTTTATCATTTCTTCTCACTCTTTTCTTTCCTTATGTTCATTCTATTCTGTGATGATCATTTGCTTTGTTTTTTTTTTGTTTTTTTGTATAACTATTTTACATTTATCTCCGAGACTTATTTGATTTATATTTTGTTATGAAATTTTATAGTGATTGTGTGGTCTGAAGAAAAAAATAAAGAAAATATCTGTATGGAGAAGAAATAATACCGCTGCAGTTGAATTGTTTTGAAATATTCATCTTTATTTTGAAGAACGAAACCATAAATACTTTAAAATATTATGTAACTTTGATGGTTATAAAACATTCAAATCTCTTTCTCTCTCTCTCTCTCTCTCTCTCTCTCTCTCTCTCTCTCTCTCTCTCTCTCTCTCGACCCAGTGCACACACCGCGTTAAATAACATTAGTGAAGCAAGAGAAATGTTGTGTTTTTCTGTACTCATTTATTACACGGAGTAGGAGTGGGGGGACTATTAATAATGTAGCGTCACTCGGATCACAGAGGCGTACGTACGAGCGTGGAGAGAGAGAGAGAGAGAGAGAGAGAGAGAGAGAGAGAGAGAGAGAGAGAGAGAGAGAGAGAGAGAGAGAGAGAGAGAGAGAGAGAGAGAGAGAGAGAGAGAGAGAGAGAGAGAGAGAGAGAGAGAGAGAGAGTTGGATTCATGTAAATCTCTCTTTTTTAATTTTAACGTAAAAAAAATTAAAGAAAAAAATAAATATGTATGTGCATAAAATAATTGTGAAAAAATTGCTACGTAGGTAAAAAAAAACAAGCTGAGTGTGTGTGTGAGTAAGTGTGTGTGTGTGTGTGTGTGTGTGTGTGTGTGTGTGTGTGTGTGTGTGTGTGTGTGTGTGTGTGTGTGTGTGTGTGTGTGTATTGGATAATGGTTACCTGAGAGTTTCTTTTCTTCTTCACTTTTCTTAGTATTCTCGTTCACCCTTAAGTGCAAATTCGAGTGAAAAATAAGTAAGTAAGTAAGTAAGTGTCTGTGAAGGAACATGCAAGTAAGAAAACCAGTAATAGTAAGATAGATAGAAAGTAGATAAGGGGAGGAAGAAAATTCAGTTGACATTGTAAGTTATGAAATTAAATGTGTTGTAGTGAAAGGAGCTTGATCACTGGCACTTCGGTTCAGCTAATATGTTTTGACTGATTAATGAGTGAACGGCAAAGATCAGTCAAATTAAAAGTGATGGAAGTACGAAGGTTAAAGTAATTTTTGCCTTATTCATAGCAACTTCATTCTTCGCTTTTATATTTCTTTTTTCATTTCATGTTTTTAAGTGTGTTCTCTTTCATTAGTAATAATTATGATAAATTGATCTAATTACATTATAGATTCTCTCTCTCTCTCTCTCTCTCTCTCTCTCTCTCTCTCTCTCTCTCTCTCTCTCTCTCTCTCTCTCTCTCTCTCTCTCTCTCTCTCTCTCTCTCTCTCTCTCTCTCTCTCTCTCTCTCTCTCTCTCTCTCTCTCTCTCTCTCTCTCTCTCTCTCTCTCTCACATCTCTCTCTTCCTCTCCTATTTCTTCCCGCACTAGTTTTTTTTTTCTCACGTTAATCCCATTGTCTCCTCCTCCTATTACCTTTACCCTTTCTTTTCCCCATTTCCACGTATTTCTTGACCCTTTGCTCCCTGCCATCCAATTCTAAATGTTCCCTCTTCTTTACCCTACACCTCTCTCCCCTGCCCTGTTCCCCTGGCTGCTCCTCTGCCCTGCTCCCCTCCCTTGTTCCTCTGTCTGTCCCCTCTGTCTGCTCCCCTGCTCCCCTCACGCACTGCGGCACGCGTCCAGGACAGTCGATGAACCCACTAATTTCTCTGCCTCTGGAGACGCAATAATTGAATAATGAAACACCTAAAGCGAGCCTCCAACCCACTGCTGGCCGCCTGCTCCACCATCTCTCTCTCTCTCTCTCTCTCTCTCTCTCTCTCTCTCTCTCTCTCTCTCTCTCTCTCTCTCTCTCTCTCTCTCTCTCTCTCTCTTCATATCTAATGGCAATACTTTCTCCCCTCCGTCGTTCATCGCTCAGGCAAGATCCTGCGGTTTTCTCATTTCTCAACGCTTCCTTCCCTCTTTATCTCCTTCTGTCTCGTCCCTCCCACCTAATGGCTCGCCGGTTAAGAGATGTCTCGTAATCTTGGTTCCTCTCATTGGATTCTTTCTTCCGCTGAGTGTTTTAAAAGTGAGCAAGTACGTGTTATCTTTTTTTTTTTTTTTTAGTAATTGTTTATTTAGTTTTTTCTTGTGTAGGAAAGTTATATTGGTGTTTGAATTTGTCGTCTGCCTTTTGAAATGGTCGTGTATAACCGCAGATTTACTTGCAGCCAGCACTCAAGTGGACCTTTTCCTTTTATCTTTTTTTTTTTTGCCCTTGGCTGGTCCTCTTTCCTACATCAAAAAGAAAACTCTAAACTAAAGGAAAATATATATTATTTTTTTGTTTTTATGTTATAGTCTTGTTTTCTCCTATGTTCTATTTCTTTATTATCTAAGCACTTGTTCCCTTATTTCTAACTTCAATGTAGCCGTTGTTCATGTTTTCCGTTTCTACTGTTTACATTTTTCTTTTTTTGTTTCATTATATATATGCCTTATTTTTTCCCCATCGTTGAACTTATTTCCTTCATCTCTATATTCCTCATTGCCTTCACTATATCCACTGTCTCCTTTACTTTATATCACTTCCTTTCCAATTATCTAAATTTTCAATTATTCTACTGATGACAATATTTTCAGTCATCATCATGACTCTATAGACGTATTTGTACAGCTCGTGTTGTCTTATACTGGTTTCATTCATTTATCTTTCAATCGCCTCTTTTCTTCATTCTTTCAGATATTTGTTGTACGTGGTAATTAAAAATGTATTCCCAGGTGCGATAATTGACTAACTTTAATTTTTGTCATTGAATAGTTATGGGAGACTTTTATGTGCTTTTTTCTTTAGCTTTTATCTGAAAATATTGTAAATCCATTCACCATAAATTCATATACATTGACTTTCATGTCATTCATTATTTTCTCTTCTTTTTCTGCCTATTTTTTTTCACTGAGCTTAAAAAACTCTTAAATGAATTACGTTTACACTTATTTCATTTTAATTTCATCTAATGATGTAAATTGACAAGTATCTCTTTTCTAAATATTTACTTTTAATTCAGTTGTTAAACGTGTCTTTTATTACATCATAAATTACTGTTCGTCTTCCTGGTCTTATTTTTTTTTTTCCTTCAATTATTCCTTCTGGTATTTTACTGTTGTGTAAAAACATCAGACAGTTATACTTCTAATTTTCTGTCTACTTTTCATGTGATTCTAAAAGCATCATTCATTTTATCACATCTCTAACACGTCTACAACACATGTTTTCGTTTTTCTTGCTTTTTTCGTTCGGGTTTGTTGATTTTGTCAGCGAAAAAGAATTAAGTTGTAACCTCAAACATTTTTTCTTTCTTTTTTTTCGTCGTCGTTTGCCAGCGACTTGGGCTATAAATTTGCAGTATAGATACTCACATTTTTAGAGGCGAGACTCTTCTCCTCGACACCTTTTTGAGCAATCATGAAACTTTGCTCGCCGTCACTAAGGACTTCTGACAAGTTTGGGCGACTTCCCCCGTGACCTCACTAATCAGCAACGCCTCGTGCTCCTCGTCCTCTTCCTCCTCCTCCTCCTTTTTCCACTTCCATTTCTGTTTTCCTGTTTACCTTTCCTTCCTTCTTTCTCTTCCTGATCTTATTCTTACTTCCTTCTGATATCTCTCTGTCTCTCTCTCTCTCTCTCTCTCTCTCTCTCTCTCTCTCTCTCTCTCTCTCTCTCTCTCTCTCTCTCTCTCTCATTCAAGCGGTGAATAAATTGAAACACCTGAAATACATAGATTTTTTATATTTGATCTATGGCTTTTAATTCGTAATGCTAGGAGGGGCGAGACAGACTTCGGGGGACATGACCAGGCGAGACAGTGGATGTTTGAAGCTCTTTTCCTCTTCTTCCTCATCCTTCACCTGCGTCTTCGTCATGCGTTGAATGAGAGTTAGAAAAAAAAACATACATGGATTAAAAAGAAGTAAAATGAAATGAGGATATATATAAGCCACTAATATTTTCTCCCTTCTTTTTTCTCCCCTCTTTTTCCAGGTTTTTTCTTCTTTTTAAATATAAAAGAATGGATTTTTTCCCTTTTCTATATATTTTTTTCTACTTTTTTTTCGTTTATAGGTTTCTTTGAGCAGCTGCGGGTGGTGGGTACGTCGGTACAGTCTTGGTTAGAAGTCTTGAAAGCCTAACTGCACTCACTACCGCTGTTTTACCTTCCCCTGTCTTAAGTTCCTCCAGTCTGCTGACATTCTCCTTAAGAAACTTGGCCATTGATGAATTCATAGTGTATCAGCTGACTGGAGACTGAGGAGAGCACGGAAGGAAGAGTACTGTACTATATTTTTCTTCTTCTTTCCATTACACACACTTCACGCCAACGGTTTAGTATACACAGCACGCGAGGCACACAGCAGCAGGTCAAATACACAGCACACAGGCGACTCACAGACTCCCACAGCACCACTGACCTTAATATTATCGACGTCTCACGAGAGAGTGCAATGTTCTCTTTCATTATTAATTTTCAGAGAGACATTTTATGCGCTAGTCTGTCTTCACAATTTTTCTCCCTCAGCTAAGACCTTGCCAGGCGTGTTGCATGTGTTATGACGTGTTGCGCTGTGTTGTGTTGTGTTGTGCTGTGCTGTGCTGTGTTGTGTTGTGCTGTGCTGTGCTGTGTGTTTTGTGTTGTGCTGTGTTGTGTTGTGTTGTGCTGTGCTGTGTTGTGTTGTGCTGTGTTGTGTTGTTTTGTGTTGTGCTGTGTTGTGTTGTTTTGTGTTGTGTTATGGTTGAGTTTAATATTGATTGTCTCTTTATTCAAGTTTATACAGTCAATGGTTATTGATTTATTTTTTTGTCACTATTTTATCTTGTTGATACTTGCAGGAATTACATTGTTTACTTCATAACTAGTGTGTGTGTGTGTGTGTGTGTGTGTGTGTGTGTGTGTGTGTGTGTGTGTGTGTGTGTGTGTGTGTGTGTGTGTGTGTGTGTGTGTGTGTGTGTGTGTGTGTGTGTGTGTGTGCGCGCGTTTCGGTTACCTGTTGTGGCGGGATAGGTGAGGCAGGTAGGGAAGCAGGTGACAGGTGAGAAGAAGCAGCGTTTTGTTGCTCCCTCACCAAGCAGGTCCCGTCTTCCTTCACTAGTCAGTTTTCGCGTCCCTGTCACGTGTTGCGGAGGAAAGCATGTAAGAGTCATGGTGTCACAACAAGATCAAATAGCGCCGTCTAGGGTCATAAGAAAGCGCTACTTCTCCCGCTGAGTAATTACCGTGAGCCTGGATCATACTCGCAACTTCCCTTTTGATGTCTAGCATTGCGAAATATTTATCTATGTTTTTAAATACTAATTTACATTGTCTTAGCATATAATGGAGCATTTTGCGTCTGTTAATTAAATTTCATTCTTTCATATCACCATCCTCATTATTCAGTTAGTCGCTGATACATAAGAAGAGGAAGTTCCTGTCACTGCAGTCCATTAATTCCTTTCTCATAAACGCACTATTAGAATTTTCAACAATTGTTTTCTCGTTAACATTTTCCAACACTTTGATCTTTTCATTTCGGAATTCATTTAGCATCATTTGTAGAGACAACATTCATTCGAAGCGCCTGTTTGAATATTTGCGTCCTCACATTTCTTTACGGTTTATGCAATACACAGTTTGGTTTGTCCGGCTCTCCAGTGCAAGAATCTAGTACTTCCATCTCTCCTCGGGACACTTCAGTGGCATTCTTTCTTCCACTTGTACTCGAATTCCTGCGAAAATCAAGGGACATCCGTGATTTTTCTGATAAATATCGATGAATTAAACACATTGCCAGACTTCTTCACGCATTTAACAATTTTCTGTAAGGATTAGGTAGGGACGAATTATACAATATATCTATAAAGAGATCATGCTTTCTCTTGCACAGAAACACGTGATGCTTTACTCCATCGTCAACAAAGAGAAAGTAACTTGTTGGTATTTGGTTAACTAAGGAATGAGCTGTGTAATGGTTGGATTTCAGAGTCTGGTTAAGTTAGAAATGGTTGATACTTAACATACAGGGAGGAATGATCAGTAAGACGGATAGATGGAAGGAAAGGAAAGGGAGAAGCAAACACTGCAAGCGATATGTGGTTAGGAAGAAAAAAGTGACAGACATAGGGAAAGAAGTTGTGGAGTAGAGTAGTGGAGTGAGGAGACATTAAAGCTGGGTGGAAGAAAACAACGTTAGGAGGAAGGTAGGGAAGAGAAGAACCAACAAAATAAACAAAGGGAGGAAGGAAACATCACAGAACTCCCCCCTCGTACGTGGCTGTGTTTGGGGTTCGCTGCGTGACTGACCCGTGTCCTTGTCCGTGTTCTCTTCTGTATCCTGTGTCACATCAGGCCTTTCTCTCTCTCTCTCTCTCTCTCTCTCTCTCTCTCTCTCTCTATATATATATATATATATATATATATATATATATATATATATATATATATATATATATATATATATATATATATATATATATATATATATATATATATATATATATATATATATATATATATATATATATATATATATATATATATATATATATATATATATATATATATATATATATATATATATATATATATATATATATATATATATATATATATATATATATATATATATTAATGTATCTATTTATCTATCTATCTATCTATCTATCTCTTTTGCAGTCTTGATTCCTTTGAGCGACACACAGACACTAGGGCAGGTAACGTTTTCCTCGCCAAGACAGGAATCGTTTACGTCTGAACACGAAGCAAAAACCGGAAAACAAAACCGTGGAATTGTTATGACTGAACACGAGACGAAGGAAAAATAATGGAGTTTTTTTTTTTGCCCATCTCTCTACTTTACCTTTAACATTTTGTGATTTTATAATTCACTAGTTCCGTTACATCTTGTCCCTTTGTCCCTAAGAAAAAAATTATAGAATGTTTGTTTTTTCCTCTCTTTCGATTTTAGCTTAAACACTTTCTTTTCCTTTGCTTGACCTCGTTTCTTACATGATACTATTCTTTAATTCTTTATTTCATGGCGTTTTATCCACTTTAATTAATGAGATGGGCACGACCTGGGAGTCAGCGGCTGGCAGTGCTAGGGTGAATGCCGTACGAGGAAGAAGACCAGGCTGAGGATGGTCCAGGTGGTCGAAAGTTGACATCCTGTAGGGAGAGAGAAAAGAAATAAAAGAAAAATCCGAAAGGGAAAGTTACGATGGGGGGGAAGAGAAAAGAGGAAAAGGTGACGTCAAGAGATAATTGAGTTTGTACGAAGGATTCTGAGACAAATATAAGGTTCGCCGGTCGAGTTTGTGTTTCCTTGTTAAACATTTTCATCAGATAACGCGTCTGCTCTAAGTCATTGCTATAGCGCTCACTGAAACAAAAAAAAAGGCAAAAATATTGAAAATTCTACGGAAAAATGTGTTCGCCTGATGTCACTGAGACTTGGCTCTACTATAAGGCATTCACATCCACATGAAACCCGCAGTCTATTTTCAGCTGGCGTTAATATGGAGGAAATGATGTTGGATATAAAATTCTTGTCAAAGGAAGAAGCTGCACACACACACACACACACACACACACACACACACACACACACACACACCTTTGGAGGCGTACAGGTGATTGAGTGACGCGCTTGAGGCTGGGTCGAGGTAGATGTCCTTAGTGGCGATGGTGGTGTGGCCGCCGACCACCGCGTGGCACACCACCTTGGCCACGTTGCTGCGGAAGTAGGCCGGAGGGTCCCAGGCCAGGTTAAGAGTGGAGGTGATGCGGCCCCGCTGGTCCTCGTAATCAGGGAGACGCAGGACGTGATGACCCTCAACCTGCAGGGAGGGATAGAGAGGAGGGAAAAGCCAATAAAAACTCTCCCTCGCCCTTGTTGACTGAGTGAGACTCGTACTTTCCACCCACACACCACACACCACACACCACACACCGCACACCACACGCTGATGGAGACTCAAGATTGAAAAAAAAAAAAAAAAACGAATAGGAAAGGAAAAGGGAAGAGTAGAACACGTGACCTACCGGCACATCATCAATCTTCCAAGTGAGGGTGGCGCGGGGCTTGGCGGCCATCGCGGTGCAGTTGAGGTGTATCGTCTCGCCCACGTGGTACACGGGCGGGTCGGGCTGAGACTGCGCCAGGATTTCCACCTTTCTCGGCGGGACTGACGAATGACAAGAAAGACAAGAAAAACTTCAATTAAACAAAGAAATAATATTTGCCACGTGCCTTGTTCCTGCTATTATTTACAGCACTTCATCTGCTGCGTGCCTTGTTTCTCATTTTACACGAAACCTCAGATTATATCAAGCAATTTTTCCCTTCCGTGTGCAATCTGCAGGGAACGATCACTTCAAGGGATTCATGGTTTTCAGACAATAAGTTGTTTCGAATAGTTGCCGCAATATCTTATATGGACTCTTAGAAACCTTACATAGAGCAGCGCGCCATGTGTCTACTCAAAGACCTGCCGAGCCTACCACAAGCCTCTCGTTCAGCCAATGCCAGCAACTTAATAGATACACACAAACAAACAATACAAAGACAAGTTCTCCACTGTAAGAATGTTAGTGTAGTGAAAGACTACGAGACTAAGATGTAATTCTAGTGTCTGACTAATGAAACTAATGTGTATGTGTGTGTGTGTCAGAGAGAAGAAGAGAGAGAAATGATGACATCAACCATCAATCACCAATACTCTAACTTCTGATATTTTGCTAACATCGTCTCCAGGAACGATGGAATAGAAAAAAAAACGAATTTGAGAAAACTTGGGAAATTACGCAACCCCGCACACACGAGTCTCATCTTTAAAGTTTGAAGAAAAGAAGAATTCCACGTAAGCGAGTCCACTTTGTTTAAACTTCCAATAATCAGATCTATTTAGTGAAACGTCGGATCGTCTTTTCTTGTGTCGGTACGATAATTAAAGCAAAACATGATACATACGTTAGTCATTCTCTCTCTCTCTCTCTCTCTCTCTCTCTCTCTCTCTCTCTCTCTCTCTCTCTCTCTCTCTCTCTCTCTCTCTCTCTCTCTTATTCATGAGGGCCACGCTTGTCTCAGATTGTCCCAGAAACCCTAGCGGACGTCAAATCCTCGTGTTATTATTTCATGAAACATTCCTAATTCAGACAAGATTCTTCTCCCTGCATAAAGGCTAAAGTCTCAGGTGTTCCTCTTCAAAGATCAAAGTTACTGTTTTTGGTTTCCTGTCTGTATCTGTGGTAGTTATTAAAGTAAGTTCTTAATGTTCAGTCTCTCGTATGACTTGCACTTCGTTCTCAGTGCAGGTACTACGTGATTGATGACCTACTCATAAACTGTTTTCCTCAAATGTAGTATTTGAATGTATAAAATTCAGATTTTGCTTGGTATTATCTATTTTAAGGAAAGTTAGATTGACAAATTTCCTACTTATCGTAATAACATTCTAGTCTTTTCGGTCCTTCTTGTAAGATTTTAGTCCTCTCTCTCCTCGTCCTAGTAAAATTTTAATCCCTTTTCCACTAGTTCTAATGAAATATTAGTCCCCTTTCTGGCAGTTGTAAAGTTTTATCCATCTTCTGGTACTTATTAGTACTACTACACTGATTTAAGACACTCATGGTCCTGCGCTATATATATATATATATATATATATATATATATATATATATATATATATATATATATATATATATATATATATATATATATATATATATATATATATATATATATATATATATATATATATATATATATATATATATATATATATATATATATATATATATATATATATATATATATATATATATATATATATATATATATATATATATATATATATATATATATATATATATATATATATATATATATATATATATATATATATATATATATATATATATATATATATATATATATATATATATATATATATATATATATATATATATATATATATATATATATATATATATATATATATATATATATATATATATATATATATATATATATATATATATATATATATATATATATATATATATATATATATATATATATATATATATATATATATATATATATATATATATATATATATATATATATATATATATATATATATATATATATATATATATATATATATATATATATATATATATATATATATATATATATATATATATATATATATATATATATATATATATATATACCAGAACCGTAATACGCAGTATAGAAGACATGCAACAATTAAGGACTCGTTTTCTACTTACTCACGACGGTCATGGTCTTGTTGGCGACGGCGGTGCGGAAGGAGGGACCTTCGCCCATCACCTCACACTTGTACAGACCAGAGGTGTCCTCCGACACGTCCTGCAGGACCACAGACTCCTCCGTCGACGCCTCCTCCTGCGTTAGTGTCAGAAGGTAACAAAAGAATATGAAATGAATATGAAAGGGTACAGTTTAGGTTCACACAAAAATATAGCAAAAAAAAGAAAAGGAGAGATTAAACCTTTGTAGAAGAAATGCAAGTATCTTTTCTCTGTAGGAATC
>NC_059285.1:8674145-8681645 GCF_017591435.1 Portunus trituberculatus
TAATAAAAACAATATTTGAAACCTAGCATTGAATAGGAAAAAATAGATAAAAGATCCTAAAACAAAAAAGAGAAAAATAGGTGACATCAATGAACACTATAGCTTTTACTAAATTTGCTCCTTCTTGTGTTTTGTTTCTTTTGTTTATCAGTGCAACAATAGTAATAGAAACATTCTTTACCTTATTTTTTTCATATTTTATTACATTTTTTTTTTTTTTTCTATTAGTGCAGGACCGGTGATGTAAATATAAGTTTAGAAGGATGGTGACTGGTAATTGTGATTTCTTTAAGATGTCTCTTTTTTTTTTTTTTTTATCAATGTAAGAGTAGTGATGAAAAATCTTTACCATATTTTTCCTCATATTTTCTTCGGTTTCTTTTTTCTATTATTGCAAGAACGGTGATGTAAAATATAGGCTCAGAATGAGGTGACTGATAATCATGAAGTCTTTTTTCTTTTATCAGTGCAAGAATAGTGGTGGAAATATTCTGTACTATATTTTTTGTTATATTTTCTTTCATTTTTTTCTAATAGTGCAGGAGCGGTGATGGAACTATTGGCCCAGAAGGAGGTGACTGGTAATGGTGTTTCAGGAGAGAGAGAGTTTGGGATTATATTCAATAAAGAAGCAGAGTGGCGGGGGCGCGCCCAGGTGGAGCTTCGCAACCTTGTTGAATCCAGAAATCTAATCTACGCCCCGGGAACACTCGAATTGGAGCACAGAGCAATTTTCGTTTCCCAATATACGACTGGTTTGCCTTATAACGGTAGAAAAGAGTGGTAAAACAGTTTGATGAATGTGTAGTGATTCATGAATGTTACTTTGCTGGGGATGTTTTGTATATTTGAGAATGTGTCGTTTTTTCTTTTGCCAGTAGATTTCTTCACAACGATGGAAAATACGCACTGACAATATGAAAATTACCATGTTTTCCTTGGTTTGTTTGCTTTTTGATGGCGTTTCAAAAGAAGAATATGGAAATGAAAAAAAAAGCGATAATTTTTTTTCATGAATCTTTTCTCTTAGAAAAATCACATTTTCTTTATTTTTTTTTTTTTTTGTTGGTTTGTGATATCTCAAAATGTGTTACTGGTTCTTCTTCAAATAGCGAGAAGTTAAATTATAAAAGTTTTTGATTAATGTTTCTTAATTCATACGATTTACCATGTGTTTCTTTCTTACTGCTCATGTAACCTCTAAATATATTACTAGTATTTTTTTTCTCATGACAATGGAAAAACGGATCTCTCTCTCTCTCTCTCTCTCTCTCTCTCTCTCTCTCTCTCTCTCTCTCTCTCTCTCTCTCTCTCTCTCTCTCTCTCTCTCTCTCTCTCTCTCTCTCTCTCTCTCTCTCTCTCTCTCTCTCTCTCTCTCTCTCTCTCTCTCTCTCTCTCTCTCTCTCTCATTTCTTTGTAATGTCACATGATCTATGACTAGTTTCCAGTATAAAGAAAAGAAAAAAATTGTTATTTCTTATGAATTCACGAAAAATTACCTCCTGTTTCTATTTTCAGATATAAAAAAACATATGAACGATTTATCTTAGGAAAGAGAAAATTTTAAACACAGAAAAGGAAACTCAGTGCCAGAAAAAAAATATTAATCAAAACTCATATTAATTACAATAAGGGAAAATATAACACGCTACATATATGCACTGCGAAACAAAAAATGGCATAAAAAAAAATAATCAACCGTGCAGAAATAAACCTCGTTATTCTTGTGTTTTAAGCCGAGAGAGGGAAAAGTGTACTGCTAAAAAAATAATCAAACAAAGAGCAAAATAACCTGCACCAAGGAAAAACAAACAAAAAAACGTAACAAACAGACAAAGACACAGAATGAAATTTATATATACAACAACAAAGAGGAAAAACAAAGGACAAGATGAACTATATTATGAGAGAGAGAGAGAGAGAGAGAGAGAGAGAGAGAGAGAGAGAGAGAGAGAGAGAGAGAGAGAGAGAGAGAGAGAGAGAGAGAGAGAGAGAGAGAGAGAGAGAGAGAGAGAGAGAGAGAGAGAGAGAGAGAGAGAGAGAGAGAGAGAGAGAGAGAGAGAGAGAGAGAGAGAGAGAGAGACATAACAAACATAGAAAGACAAGGAATGAAATCTAGCTTTACATGACTAAATATTTACGTCAGAGGTGCTACGAATACCACGTTCCATTTGTCACCTGGATAAATATAAGCTGTGAGTGCCGAGTTGGGATGGACTGGAGGTTATATATACACATGTGGACACCAAAATACCTGGCGACCTTCAGAGGGGCAGGAGAGGAAGGAGGAAGAGTAGGATATTCGAAGGAGGGAGGGGAGTAGGAGGAGGAAGAGGTCTAGGGAAAGGAGGAGGAGGACTAGGAGGAAGGGATGGAATAAAAAGGACTTAAAAGAGGAGGAAGAGGAGGAGGAGGATTGAGGAATTAAAGAAGCCTTGTCTGAATTGGTATCTCTTACTTGAAATATGTATGGAGAGAGAGAGAGAGAGAGAGAGAGAGAGAGAGAGAGAGAGAGAGAGAGAGAGAGAGAGAGAGAGAGAGAGAGAGAGAGAGAGAGAGAGAGAGAGAGAGAGAGAGAGAGAGAGAGAGAGAGAGAGAGAGAGAGAGAGAGAGAGAGAGAGAGAGAGAGAGAGAGAGAATGATAAATACTGCTAATAAGATGCGAAATCAGATAAAGAAAGGAGGGGAGGGAAAAAGTGACAAAAATTTTAATCTATTGGGTGATAAAGAGAAAGAAAATTACAGCAAAATTGAATTAAAAACAAGATGAAATTAAAATGCTGAGATGCAGAGAGATGAAAGGAAGAAAGAATACAAAAATGCTATTAATATGGAAGCAGATAAGGAAGAGGAAATTCTAAATGGGGAACCGTGATGATATTTTTTCTTTCATTAATTTCATGATTTTATATGAATAACAATAATTATGTCCTCTGTAGTAGTAGTAGTAGTAGTAGTAGTAGTAGTAGTAGTAGTAGTAGTAGTAGTAGTAGTAGTAGTAGTAGATAGAGTAATCTTCTATTTTCTTTCAATTTCTTATTCTCGCACTTAAGTCTTTTAAATACTTCTCTATCCCCAAAAAAAATAGAAAAAAAATGACGAAATTACCCTCGTATTCTCTCTCTTCTTCATTAACGTGTCACGACAAGCAATTTATGTACAGCGCTGTGAATACTGAAAAAAAAAAGAAAGACCAAGATAGCAAAACAGTCAATATTCATCAGAAAACAAAAGCCACAGAATGACCATCAAAGCAAGCGATCTGTTACACGTCACACCTTTGTAATACTCTTCACCTGTGCGGCCAGCGTGGCGAGGCGAGGCACACTAAGAGGCGTACTGGCACTCCTGGTACCTGCGAGAAGGAAGGAAGGGAGAAACTTTGATGATGGGAAAGTTGCGTATAATTTCATCGGTGTCTGTCCCTCGCGCCCGATTACTTAGCGGCACCAGTATAGCGGCGTGGTAATTATCAACTGCAGCTCAAACTTGTGCTTCTTGGGGCCACTTTACGATATTGCTAGAAGGGAATGGTCTCCTCCTCTTCCTTCTCCTCCTTCTTCTTCTCGTCCCCCTCCTTCTCCTCCTCGTCCTCCTCCTCCTCCTCTTCCTTCTCCTCCTCCTCCTCTTGCCTTTCCCTGGGTAAGTCAGGCGAAAGTGGGAAATTTATGCCTTGGAAACTTTGGCAAGGTGTAAATTTACCGTTTCAGTAAGTGTGTAATTCACCACGGTCGCCTGCTGGCCACCCAGCCAGTCTTCCTCATTACGGATCGAGCTCAGAGCTCATAGACCGATCTTCGGGTAGGACTGAGACCACAACACACTCCACACACCGGGAAAGCGAGGCCACAACCCCTCGAGTTACATCCCGTACCTATTTACTGCTAGGTGAACAGGGGCCACACATTAAGAGGCTTGCCCATTTGCCTCGCCGCGCCGGGACTCGAACCCGGCCCTCTCGATTGTGAGTCGAGCGTGTGTGTATGTGTGTGTGTGTGTGTGTGTGTGTGTGTGTGTGTGTGTGTGTGTGTGTGTGTGTGTGTGTGTGTGTGTGTGTGTGTGTGTGTGTGTGTGTTTAGTGTTAATCATCTCATACTTTAACGTGTAGTTGTAATATGACTGTCTAATGATTCACACTCATGTATACTACATCTTGCAAGCATGAAAATTAAACACTCACACTTAGAGCTGTTATTATTTTTTTTTTAGTCCCAGGTGTGCAGTTGACAAGATAATTAGAATACTGAGAATTTATTGCTCACGTGATAATATACGAGGCAAAAGTAAGTGTGCACACCATGGTTGCTTCATGAAGTATAGTGAGACGGACTATGTGGATGAGGAATAGAGTGTAAGTCGGTGGGATGAAATGTAGATAAGGATGGTTAGTGGGTGAGAGACTGAATGGGTGTAGGTGAAAAAGAAAATAAGACAGAGTGAGTCAGGTTGTGTGTGTAAGATAAATTATACGTAAGAGAGTTGAATGACTGAGTAAATGATTGGTAGAAAGATTAAATAAGATTGGGTATGAGTGGCACAATCAATATGTGAGTAAATGAGTGAATGGATGAAAGACGGAAAGAGTGCACGGATGAGAGAGTATGAATACGGTAGTTAGTGCCTGAGACTGTTAATGAATGTGAGAGGGAGTAGATATTTGCATGTATCGAATCTTTATTCTCTGAATGAAATGGAGAGGAAGGGACAACAAGGGACGGATGAAAGTAACATTTCTTAAACATTTTTTTCTAAGGAGAGAGATCAAGGCGGCTCAGTGATAAAAGTAAATAAACAACAGATGCATTCCCTCAAGTTTGAAGCTTGAGTGAGAGTGCGAGAGAGCGGCGGGCAGGTGACGCTGCTTCTAAGGCACATCGCGGCGAGTAGATGAACAAGTGGCGTGGCTCCCAGGGACTCTCAGAAGCTTGGCGTTAATCCTGGTGGTTATTTATATATATATATTTTTCATCACTGAAATATTTGGAAAATAGTGGAACCGAAATAAGAAATAGAAAAGTAGAACTGTATATATATATATGCACGCCTCGTCGTTTTATCTCCCTCTTGGTGAGCTCAAACCGGTATCTTTTACGTTGATCTATTTAATCGTTCTTTAATTGAATCATTCCCTCGCTTATCTGCCACTAAATATCCGCCAGAAAAAAAAAATGGTCTTCAAGAGAATGGCTTAATAATCATCTCGCATTAGTTAATTTCATTGAATGTAATTAGTTTCCGCTTTGTAATGTTGATGGATATGCAAATTGTAAGAAAACTCGAGTAAAACATATACGTGCCAGACTCATAATCTGAATTTTTCCTGCTTAGCGTTTAGATGTGAACGAGTTCCCGTATAGTCACCGAGGTATCTGGGATGAGTGCCGAGTTAAGCTTCTTACGGTGAGGTCGAGACAGAAAGGGAATTTTTCGCCTTTTGATCATAGACTAGGTCCCTCAAGACTCTCAAGCACGGCATCGTTCACTTTAACTGTCTAGTGTTGTGACAAGTATAATAAAGTGAGGGAAAAGTTTAGAGTACAATATCAAGACACATCTGAAAGTAAAAGGAGCAGTTGAATAGTTAAACTCTTATAATTGTAGTTTCTTTCTCTCTCTCTCTCTCTCTCTCTCTCTCTCTCTCTCTCTCTCTCTCTCTCTCTCTCTCTCTCTCTCTCCTTTGCCGTGACTTCTTAAGGTTAATATGACAATCCGGAGAAAGTCTAAGTTAAAATTCTTCGAAAGACATCAGTTTTTTTAAAGGATTGATTGTGTAGCTTATGCAAGTCGCTAGGGATTCTCTGTTCATTAAAATTATTCAATGTTAATGAAATGAAGTAATAAGTACCATACTGACATTAGAAATCAAAAAGTTTAATGTAGCTTTTTCTTTAAGTTTAGCTGAATTGCTTTAGAAATGTTGTGTCTTTCTACGTAAAAAGGCAGTTAATCAAAAATATAATACTGGATGCGATGTAATAAGTACTTAGACAATTTTTTTTCTAAGATATAGAGTATATTTATGAATGGTGATGACAAATGGTAAGCTTTCAATGTTCAGATGTTACCCTGTTTGAGAGAGAGAGAGAGAGAGAGAGAGAGAGAGAGAGAGAGAGAGAGAGAGAGAGAGCGTATGTGTATGCATGGCAACATTCCCCGCCATGACGCACCAAGACTCAGTGATCGTATGCTTCAGTGTCTACAGTAAAGATGGTTGCTTGGCTGTGTGTTGCTGCCTGCACGCTGCCAACACTCGAGCTCCGGCCCATCCATCTCCTTTCTTACCCAAGTTTTTTTTTTTTTTTTCATCCTCCTCCTTCGTGTCTTGCCCCCACCTCTCTCTCTCTCTCTCTCTCTCTCTCTCTCTCTCTCTCTCTCTCTCTCTGGGTCCAGTTATAAGTAGAAATTAAAGAAAGCATGATTAATTGTGAAATATTGAGTTACACACGCCTGTAGATTGGCTTTCTTTCTTGGTTCGTTGACCATTCCGTGGTTTTCTTTCAGGAGATGAGGGAGTTATTATGTGATATACGTTCCGATGCTCCGATGATCTCTATGAACCCGATAGCCTTTTCATACCCTTCGGATTGCTAGTATATAAAGAAATTTACGAATAGTAGTAGTAGTAGTAGTAGTAGTAGTAGTAGTAGTAGTAGTAGTAGTAGTAGTAGTAGTAGTAGTAGTAGTAGTATATGTCATTATGCAGCCTAAGATAAAACTAGATATCCAAGTTCAGATGTTCGAGCGAGTTAGTAACGATACGAATAAGGTGTCGAGGTTCAGGATTCGCTCATTCTCTGCCTTCCCTTCACACCTGCCCACTATTTGCCGGGAGGAGCCAACGGGAAACAGACGTAGGTAAGTGCTTCTTTGATAACTTTACGCATTGACACATTTATATCTAATAATGCAACTTAGCGTGGTGAAACACGTTGGCAGTTGCCCTGCGACCTTTAGGCGGCAGATGTGATGCGAGGAAGTAGCGTGTGTGCTGTACAAAAAGAGCGAGGTGGAGAAGCTAAGCAAGTATTTTTAGATGGAAATGGAGACGGGAAAGAAGGAAGCTATTTAAAGACATAAAAAGCGAGGAGGATGTGTGTATATGCGTGCGTTCTGTGGCAAGGATTATACGATAGAGTGGATGGAAGGGAAGACAGACAGAATAATCAAACTGGTATTTAAGGAGGAGGAGGAGGAGAACGGGGGTGTACATTTAATTGATACTTACAAGGAGGAAAAAGAAGCGAGGAATATACGTATTAAGTGTATGTTTGATGGGAAGAATAAAAGATAAAATAGTTAGAAAGAAAATAGAAAAAAATGTTCTCAAGAAGAGGGGAAATAAGGTATATACTTGGAAATGATTAGGAGTTTAAGCAGAAAATAAACAAAAGAGCGGACTGTGTTTAATTGGACTAGTTGCAACACCCAAAATAATCAGTGGACTGCAATAATCGCTCTTGTTGTCAGTCAGTCCATCAGGATGTGGCAACTGTTGTCTGA
>NC_059285.1:8694145-8699145 GCF_017591435.1 Portunus trituberculatus
ATTACAGAATAAAATAAGTTAACAGTTCTGGTGTCAATTCTAAGTTTGCTCAGCTTCCGCATAGAGTACATCCTAGAGTTTATTTTTTTATATAATGCTTCTGTTTTGATTAAAACAGAACTTGTTATCAATAATTGTACCAAGATACTTATACTCTGTGACTGATTCAACTAACTCTCCATTTTGTACAGAGGTGATGTACTATAGTCTACTACCATTTCTTTTGTTTTCATAACGTTAAGCTCTAGATAATGCTCACTACACCATGTATTAAAACGCTGTACTTCTTCCCAGTAACTACTGCCATTATTTACACACAAACTCACAAGGGCAGTGTCATCAGCATACTTAAAAAAGAGAATTAGTGGCCTGGCAGCGACAATCGCTAGTGTACAGCGTAAATAAAATAGGTGATAACACACATCCTTGAGGAGCTCCTGTGTTTATGATTATGACTTCTGATTTTGTATCGAGACATTTAACATATTGTGGTCTGTTAAAAATTCTTTAATCCATAAAACAATTTTTGAGTTTACGTTCAAGTTAATCAATTTCTTCATCATTATGTGAGACTGGATGGCGTTAAATGCACTCGAAAAGTCCACGAAAAGTATCTTGACAAAATGTTTTGTTCTAGGCTTGTTAGGTTTATCGAGAAATTTTAGAGCATAATCTGTTAAGCACAGGGCAGCATCCTCAACACATCGATTACTAGTATATGCAAATTGATAGGGATCAATATATTGCTTAACCTGTTGACATAATAGGTTTTTAACAATTTTCTCAAAACATTTCATAATAATAGAAGTTAAATCATTACAAGTAGGTGGTTTTCTTTGAAACAGGGATTATTTCAGCTGTTTTCCAAATAACAGGTATATTACAACTATCTACTGACTGTTGGAACAATTTACACAAAATAGGAGATAATGGTTCTTTACATAACTTCAATAAACTTCCAGTGATTCGGTCTGGTCCCGCAGATTTGCCAGGTTTAATGGCTTGTAAGCTCTTAAGTACATCCTTAACGGTTACAATAGAAGTATTATTTACATTATACAATGAGGCTACAAGATTCGATCGTTCATTTTCAAAATTGTTTATCGAATCGAGCATAAAAGTTGTTAAGCTCATTACTAAAAACAGACGGATTATCAACTACATTGTTAGGACATTTCTTATTTATACCAGTTAGCTGTCTAAGTCCCTTCCAGGCGGATTTAGAGTCACTTTGTTTAAGGAAACTTCTCTTTTATTTTTATAATTAATTTTACATGTACTGATGGTATCATCAATTTGTTTTTGAATACCTATTAACATGGCTCTGTTGTTGTTGGCATGAATATACTTTTTCCTACCTAACAATTCTTTTAACTCTTTCGTCATCCAAGGTTTGTTGTTAGGATAACATTTCACAGTTTTCTTAGGCACAATCATCTCAACACAGAAATTTAGGTAGGCATTAAACACATTAACGTTTTCATCAACCGAAACATCGGTGTCAAACAATACCTCGAAATCTGTACATTCGATACAACCAAGAAATGTTTCACTCACTTCGCTACTCCACTGATGTACGAGTATTTCTTTCTCAATTGGTTTCTAAGTCGCATCTCACATCGGCTACTACCGCCTTTAGTTTTGATGTTAATTCCTACTATGTATTTTCTGTTATCTTGCTAAGTTCATCTTTTCTACAACTCGATTGGGACACTTTTCTACTTAATCTTCAAGAGAAGAGCGGCAATTTAATGCTTTTTGTTCTCAGTAACCCTTGGCCATCCTCCTTTGCACGTAAAAAGGATGAAATGACCTCGACCAGCACCGACCATTCTCTACTATTGCTTCCGTGCGTGTATCGTCCGCCGTGTAGCATTGCATTTAGCGTAGTAGCGAGGTAGTGCAAGGGAACCAGCGACCAGTAGCACAGCAGCAGCAGCAGCATCCTCTTAAAACCAAGCCTCATTCCCTCCCATGTTCAGAGAGGTCCTCCTTCCTGCCGCCTCTATGTATGTTTCTCCTGGTGCTTCCTCCGCAGGAACGTTGAGGCCCCAAGGAGGTTTTCCAGGAGACCGCCACGCTTGGCTGGTTTTCGAGGGAAACAGAAACAAGGGGCTTCGTGTTTGTGGGAATCACTCCTTGCCTTGGCACTCGCTCTCTCTGGCTGTTGAGCAAATGGACGTGACATGCTCTTACTAGTAGTGAAAGGGAGGGTCACTTGTGGTAGGGGAGCATGTGAACACGTTGCAGTGGTGGTGGTGCTAGTGATGTAAGTAGTGTTCAGGATTTTCTCCGCGCTGCTGTGTCGTTGCACCTCCGTCTCGTCTTCCGATCCGTTAGGCCATGTCTTAGATTGTGGCTTGTTGTGGAATTATTCTCCATTTTGCCTGAGGAGAGAACATATTCTCGAAATTGCTTTGTATCACTCGGCTGATGGTCTGTTGCCTTGTCGCTATATTACTCCTGGTGATGGTGTTACCGCTGCTGTTGCTACTACTACTACTACTACTACTACTACTACTACTACTACTACTACTGCTACTACTACTACTACTACTACTACTACTACTACTACTACTACTACACTACTACTACTGCTACTACTTTATTACTACTACTACTACTACCACTACTACTACTACTGCTACTACTACCACTACTACTACTACTACCACCACCACTGCACTACACCACCACCACCACTGCCACCACCTTCTGCTGCCACCACCACTGCCACTGCTACCACCACTCACTGCTACTACTACTACTGCTGCTGCTACTACTACTACTACTAGGACTACTACTAGGACTACTACTACTACTACTACTACTACTACTACTACTACTACTACTACTGCTGCTGCTGCTGCTGCTGCTTCTTTTACTACTACTACTACTACTACTACTACTACTACTACTACTATTGTACTATCACTGCTACTATTACCAATTCTACTTTTACTACTGCTGCTTCTACTGGTAATAATAATAATAATAATAATAATAATAATAATAATAATAATAATAATAAAAATAGTAATAATAGAAGTAGGACTTTAGTTCGTGCTCAGAGTAGTACATTGTGTTGTTATCTTGGACGCAGAGGACAAAGTAACCTCCTCTGTCTTCCTTGTGGGAAGGTGTTCCTGTCCGTGCGTCTCTCGCGGAGGCTGGGGCTCTGAGGACTCACCGCTAGTCTTGTTGTTCTCGACACAACGCTGTACGAAATCTTGCTCTCCATCCGCATGCAGCGATAAGACGGCTGAAAATAAGTGACCTTTCTGCCCTTGGTTTTCATTCTGGGCAATCAAACGGAATGTGCAGAAATCAGATTAAAAGAATTAAAACGCAATCTTCACCTTTTTTTCACAACCGAAATACCGCGTTTGTGTCCAGGAAAATGAAAGATATAACTGGAATTTCCCTAGGGTGTGTGTGTGTGTGTGTGTGTGTGTGTGTGTGTGTGTGTGTGTGTGTGTGTGTGTGTGTGTGTGTGTGTGTGTGTGTGTGTGTGTGTGTGTGTGTGTGTGTATGCGCATGCTTGCGTGATACCTTTTCTCTCCAGACTCTTTTCCATAAATATTTCAACTTTTTCCTAACGTATTTTGAGAAGAGAGTGTTGGACAGTGGCGGTGAAAAGAAAGAAAAGGGAGGACAACGTCTGGTCCGCCACCACCACCACCACCACCACCACCACCTCCGCTGCATAACTTAATCTCGCTAGGTAATTCAAATTTATGCATACCTCTGTAAAGTTCGTCAGTGTTTCTCTAATATTTACCTTTGTTGTGGGTACAGTTGCTAAGAAAACAGGATCATATATATATATATATATATATATATATATATATATATATATATATATATATATATATATATATATATATATATATATATATAGGGAGAGAGATTCCGAAACTAATAACGAAAAAAAAATATTAAAAGTATACATTTTTCGGATAATTTGATAACCATACTATTGTAATTAGATGCGTTTTTTTTTTTTTGTAATATAAGTTTTACCTGAAGCTGTTTTCATATATTATGGTAAAATCCACTGCACTTTCTTTTTATATGAAAACTTTTAATAGTCACATAACCAATTTATTGATATGATGCAAGGTTAAAAAAAAAAAAAACGAATTACATACTGTAAAAGTAAATAATAACGGATTCATTTACTTTCTCGGTTAGGTTCGATTATATTGTTATATTAGTTTTAGTTAAATTAGGTTATTTTATTAGACTAAGTTGAAATAGATTAGCTTGTGCCGTTATATTATGTACGTGACGTCGGTGCGCTGGTTTAGGTGGAGATGGGTTGGGTTACGTTAGGTTGGATTCCGTTACATTAAGTAGCAAGGTTAGATTGAGTTTCGTTTGGTTAGGTAAGGTTGGGTTTCGTTTATCGTTGCGTGTGTTACCGTGTGGTGGGAAGCAGGGTGGATTCCTAGAGGTACACACGCCAAGGGAGGGAGGATGTGGGGAAGGGAGGCGGTGCAGCAGCTGTGTGGTCTTATCGCTTGAAAACATCCTGGGAATTCTTGAGTGGCCTTAATTTATCTTTTTGCCACGCCGAGTCTTCCTCATGCTCTTAGTTCTCTTCTGCTCGTCGTCGTAGTCCTCGTCGTTTTCCTGCTCTTTCTTCTAAACTTGTGGGTCTTTATTTTTTCCTTCTTGTAAAGTGTGTGTGTGTGTGTGTGTGTGTGTGTGTGTGTGTGTGTGTGTGTGTGTGTGTGTGTGTGTGTGTGTGTGTGTGTGTGTGTGTGTGTGTGTGTGTGTGTGTGTGTGTGTGTGTGTGTGTGTGTGTGTGTGTGTGTGTGTGTGTGTGTGTGTCTGTGTGTGTCTGTTCAGGTCTGCGTCCGCGTGCGTCCGTCCGTCCGTCCATCCATCCATCTATCCGTCCATAGATCGATCCTGCATCAACCTGTTTGTCTGTCAAGCGCGCCAATATTTGATTACACACACACACACACACACACACACACACACACACACAC
>NC_059285.1:8704145-8721645 GCF_017591435.1 Portunus trituberculatus
GTGTTGAGTGTGAAGCTCATGTGCTATTGCATTGACGGTGTGGTGTCGTGTGGAGTGGAAAGTGTGATGAGGTTGTGGTTGGTAGCAAGTGTTGTTGGTTGGTGGCAGTGTGGTGGTGAGTAAGCATTGGGTGAGTGTGGGTGTGATGTCGTGATGGGTGGGTGCAGCAGTCAGTGCGTGAGCGGAGGCAGCGAGCAGCAGCAGCATGCAGTAGCAGCAGGGCAGCAGCAGAGCGTGAGCAGCAGCAGTAGGGCAGGCAGTAGGCAGTAGATGAGAGGTAGCAGCAGAGCAGCAGTAGCAGGGTAGAGGTGCAGTGGTGAGTAGCAGGTGGCGCAGTATGGGCAGAGGGCAGGCAGGTAGCAGGTAGAGGAGCAGTGGAGTATAGAGGAGTAGCGGTTAGTAATGCAGTGTGGTAGAGAATATGTAGATGTGTATAATGTAGTAGTACGAGTAGATAATACGTAGTGTTATACGTAGAGGCAAATGGGGCAATTTTAATGTGTGGGGTGGTTCACCAGCAGTAATAGGTACTGGATGTTAACTGAGGGGTTGTGGCTGTTCCGGTGGTGGTGTGAGTGGTTGGTTGGAGATGGTATGAGTCTGAGTGTTGTAATGGGGGGTGGTGGGTGGGTGGGGTGATAAAAAAAAAAAAAAAAAAAAAAAAAAAAAAAAAAAAAAAAAAAAAAAATTTATTTTAAAATAAAAAGGGAGAAAGTTATGGTATTGTTTAAAGTGAAGTTTGTTAAAGGATGTATTGGTTATAATTGCCTGGAGCTTTTTTGGGTTTGATTGGTCCCGGTTTTTAATTGAGAGTTAGGGGTATGGGGTTGGTGATAGGTTGGTAAGTTTATGGTTTGTGTGTTTATGTTGGGGAGGGGGGGGGAGGAGGGGAGGGGGGGGGGGAGTGGTGATGGTAAGATAGTGGTATGGTGGGGTAACAGTGGAAGTCAAGTTTGTGGAAAACCCGCCGTGTCATCCCGTTCACGGGGACTAGGCGTTTAAGGCCACTGAAGTTTGGAAGCCCTTGATTAGGCTATCCAGGGGTGGAGGTAGCCAAATAGTTGAGAGGAGAGGTGGAATAAGGCAACCCTAAGGGTTAATTTAGTGGTTGGGCCCACTATGCCAAGGGGCTATGACCTTACAAGGAGGTGGGCCCATATGAGACAGCCCTCAGTGGATGTCGTGAGTATCTGTGTGGGGTGAGGGGGGGGTTGGATGCCGGTGGCCTGGGAAGGCCCCGTAGTAGTACGCAGGTAGTGCAATACGTAGTAGCAGCACGTAGTATAATACGTAGTAGTAGTACGTAGTAGTATAAATACGTAGTAGTTTAATACGTAGTAGGCAAATGGGCAAGCCTTTTAATGTGTGGGGTGTGTTCACCTAGCAGTAAATAGGTACTGGATGTTAACTCGAGGGGTTGTGGCCTCGCTTTCCCGGTGTGTTGTGTGTTGATGTGGTCTTAGTCCTACCGGAAGATCGGTCAATGAGCTCTGAGCTCGCTCCGTAATGGGGAAGACTGGCTGGGTGACCAGCAGATGACCAAGGTGAATCACACACACACACACACACACACACACACACACACACACACACACACACACACACACACACACACACACACACACACACACACACACACACACACACACACACACACACACACACACACACACACACACACACACACACACACACACACACACACACACACACACACACACACACACTAACTATATTTACTAACAACAACCTACAAACCAAGCAGAGAAAAGTTATGAGTCATCTCTGCCCTTTCAACAAGCCTGAAAGTTACTTGTTAAAAGGCATGCTAATTGCGTCTTAATAATTACCGCCCTGGAACCGCCTTTTTTCCAGCCTTCACTGATACCTAGCGTCCCCAAAGCCGTTTTTAATTGCACAGACGTCCCAGGGGGAATATGGCAGTTGGTGATAGCGATTGGCCTTAAGTTTCATGGCTTTGTGTGTCTTTATGTTCGGCCAGAAGATCAGAGAGAGAGAGAGAGAGAGAGAGAGAGAGAGAGAGAGAGGGGGCAGTGAACGTGATTGGTCACCAACCGCCACCTTGGTGACATCATGGCCTGGGGTAAACAGTGGCAAGTCAAGTTTGCTGCCGAAAAAACCCAGGCCGTGGTCATCTCACGTTCACGGGAGGACGTCAGGCTGTTTGAAGGCCAGCTGAAGTTTGGAGAAGACACCCTTGCCATTAAGAACTCCATCAACATCCTGGGGGTGGAGGTAGACTCCAAACTCAGCTTCGATCGCCACCTGGAGAGCGTGGCACGCAAGGCATCCCTGAGGGTGACACTCCTACGTCGAGTGAGGCACCTACTCGATGCCAAGGGGCTCATGACGCTGTACAAAGCGCAGGTGAGGCCCATCATGGAGTACAGCCCCCTCAACTGGATGTGCAGTGCCCAGTCCCACCTCTCCCTGCTGGACAAGGTGCAGCGGCGAGCCGAGCGCCTCCTTCGCGATGCCGGTGGCCTGGGACAGCAGCCCCAAGCTGAGCTACAGCGACAGTGGCATCAGGGGCAGCAGTTGCAGCAGAGACAGCAGCGACAGCACCCAGACCCTCACCAAGAAGCCCCTATCAACGTGCTGGACAGCTTGGAGCACCGAAGGCGTGTTGGGGCCCTTACTGTGCTGCACAAAGCCCAGGTGCAGCAAATACCTCACCTCACGGCTCTACGGATACCCTGGAGGAGGAGTGAACGTACTACGAGAGCGGTAGTGTCCGACACCCTCCTCGAGGTGCCATTCTGTGAGGTGTCAGCGCGCCTTCTCCCACGACACCGCGGTGTTGTGGAACGCCTTCACCTCAGTAATGGACGTCTCCAGCATGTCCACCCAGCAGGTGAAGTGTGCTGCCCACGCCTGGTTACGGACACATCCGCCTGATAGTGACAGTGACAGGTGATAAAATGGCAGTGTCCACCAGCCTGCAATTCCACCTGACAGTGACAGTGGAGGAAAATAGTATGCCTGACAGTGACAGTGAAACACAGTGACGTGGGATGTGCGTGTGCCTGACATGACAGTGCTGATCAGTGGCGAGGGAGGTGCGCAACTGACAGTGACAGTTTTATGACATCCTCGCTCACAATGCCGTCCCCGGGAGCAGCTTTAGAATGAGCGTCACATGCCAGTGCACGCTCTTAGCTCACGAACTCAGCTCCAACTGTAAACATACTTATGTGTATGTGTATGTTATGTGCATTAAGTTTAAATAAAGAGAGAGAGAGAGAGAGAGAGAGAGAGAGAGAGAGAGAGAGAGAGAGAGACAGAGACAGAGACAGAGACAGAGACAGAGACAGAGAGAGAGAGAGAGATGATATCCACTACATGCTGCTTTTCAACTAACGTCTAGAAGTGTGGATATAAAGTTGATGGGTAACTGTTTCCATGTAATGCAGTATTCAGGACTCTTGGAGCTGACCAAGAGATAAGTAATGGTTTTAACCATGTAATGGACTTACAAAGTAGACAGCTGCTCCTAAAAACTAAATGATATACAGTGAGGCATCGATAATATGGCGGCGGCGGGTCGGAGCGAGTAAAGAACGAAACTATGATATGATGAAATTCCTCTTCTCTTCTCCCCCTTCCTCCTTATTCTCCTACTGCTCTTCCACCGCCTCTACCAGCAAACTCAATTTTTATTGGTTTCAAAAGAATATGTCAATGATATGATAGTGACCCCGGCGGTAGTAGTAGTAGTAGTAGTAGTAGTAGTAGTAGTAGTAGTAGTTTCAAAACACTTATCCTCTGCTATCTGATTATTTCATTAGGCATTGCTCTGCGAACTGATATTTAAATGAGCCCTTATTATTACTGAAATTTTAGTTGCTGTTGGCCAATAACATTCTTACATGTAAAATACCTCTACACCACCTTTTACTACTCACCACAGCCACACCACACTACACAATCCCACTTCTCGCCTCAATCGTCCCATCTCCACCTCCCCCCTCCGCTCTGTCCCCCTGCGACTCTCTTTTCCTCAATATAAACACTCAGCCTCCTCTGGAGCACTTCACAGGCCCCTGAGCCACAACGCAGTCACTTACCTCCAGATTTATCAGAGTTGTGAAAGAGATTTCCGATTGCCAAAGAATTCCGGTACCGCTGCCGACCTTCTTCCTCCCGCGGGCCGCCTTAAACTCTGACCGCTGCCGCCTGGTGATCCCTGAAAGTGTTTTGGTGTAGCTTTTATCCACTCACCCATTTGGATACTCTGACCTATACGCGTCGTGGCTGTGGCTTACATAACTCTCATACCCCAAATGCTGGCTTCACCAAATAGATTTACCATTCACAACGCACTAATATTTTATTAACTTGATTTTTTATTACTGATATGCGCGCGCGCGCATACAAATATTCATTATAAGGAAAAATAAACACGAATTACTCTGAAGGCTTTAAATTATTATGATCTTAATGTTTACCATCATTATTTTGACTATTCAATAAATGACTCTCCTTCCTAAACTACCACCTATCTCCTTTCTTCAGGCTATTCTCATTCCATCAGGACCATTGATTTTCACACCTTTCTACGTCCATTGTTTATTAATCTCATTACGTCCTTTGAAATCCTTTTGAAATTCATTATACAAACAGCTCATATTTAAAAATACATAAAACTAAATTGGAGTAGTTCACACCCAGATGGTTTCTTAAGCGATAATTTAAGTGTAGGTGTCTTTTTACCTGCCATTAATAAATTTAGACCAATAAGCAGCCTACACTCCACCTGAGAGGTCCTCATTAGCGTGCGGTAGGTAGGGCACTCTTCGCTCACTCTCAAAAGGTCTTAGAGAGAGAGAGAGAGAGAGAGAGAGAGAGAGAGAGAGAGAGAGAGAGAGAGAGAGAGAGAGAGAGAGAGAGAGAGAGAGAGAGAGAGAGAGAGAGAGAGAGAGAGAGAGAGAGAGAGAGAGAGAGAGAGAGAGAGAGAGAGAGAGAGAGAGGGAAGGGGGGAGGGGGAGAATGACTTGTCCAAGTGAAATCTAAGTCAGGAAAAGGAAAATTGTCTAAAACTTATCGTGGCAAATATAAGTGATTATTTACTTGACGTTGCGCGAAGTCTGAAACGAAACGACACGACACACGACATGACACGACACGACCCGACACAAATGGCCAGAGTATGTATGTTTGTCACTTACCAACCATTACCATTACCAGCCTCAGATATAAAACAGACGATCAATCTTACAGGATCTAAAACTTTTCAGATATTTTGTTATTCTTAGTAATATATATATATATATATATATATATATATATATATATATATATATATATATATATATATATATATATATTGTTTAGAAACTTATTTCAATCAAGCATTATTATTATTATTATTATTATCATTATTATTAGTTATCACTATCGTTATGTCCTTTAATAGTGTATTCCCTGCTGCCAAGTTTGGGTATTCATCAGGCGGGAGTGAATCACACCTGGGACGCTCATATTTAATCCCGGAAAGTTATTAAATATATTGTACCGAGTCTGCAAGAAGCCTAGAAGATCCCACAAAATTTACGTGCTGGGAAGAAAGGCTGAATATTTTTAAGAGTCATAAATAAGATAAAATAAAACAACTAGGGGAATAAACCAGGATTTGCTGAGGTTTTCTACTTGAAAAATGGAAAAAAATAAGTGCAACCTACCGTTGAAGAGAATTGCTGGTGGTTTCAAAAAGCGTCGCCCGCCGCTCAGGACTGACATACACGATGCTTCGCTGCTAAAAAAAACAAAAAACACCTATGTACTGGAAATAGTTATGAAATAGTTTTGCTCGTGGTTTCATATAAATTATGTGAAAAGTAATTAACGTACATAATATGAAGGACAACGATGATCATAACTAATATGCTTAATATTAATGTTCTAGCATTTTAACTACTGCATGCAAGTAATTAAAGCACGACTGAACTCATACACGCACGCACGCACACACACACACACACACACACACACACACACACACACACACACACACACACACACACACACACACACACACACACAGAGCATAGCATTTCAACCAATTCATTGCTACACTTTTACGCTGGGCCGCTTTAGCTGGAATGATATTAATGATACTGATGAATTATTTATATCACTGCTGACCTCCGATGCCATAGATTAAAATTTGGTTGAGCTGTGACACTGGATCCGCATAATGTGTTTGGTGGCACTGCGGGACCTGAAATAGCGAGGATCAGCATAATTACTGTCAAATTGTCCGACTTGATTCACTGACGCGGATAGGTGTGTGTGTGTGTGTGTGTGTGTGTGTGTGTGTGTGTGTGTGTGTGTGTGTGTGTGTGTGTGTGTGTGTGTGTCTGTGTCTGTGTCTGTGTCTGTGTGTGTGTGTGTGTGTGTGTGTGTGTGTGTGTGTGTGTGTGTGTGTGAGTGTTTAATTACAATTTTTTTTTCAATTCGACATTTATGAAAGAAACAGATTAGAAAGCCCAGATACCACTTCTATTTCACTTCTGTACATTCATTCTTGCATCCGCCACTGACAGATTGCCCTTAAAAGCACCAACAGCAGTTTCAATTATTTAAAAGCGTTTGACTGACAGGAAGGAGAGAAAGAGGAAGGGATGGTGAAGACTGGAAAAGGTAAACGAGGCTGAGCTCAAGTCATGCAATAACTAACAAATGTAAAGTTAGAAATGACGAGATTTTTTTTGTTCACCATGATAGGTTACGGTGGAATGCCTTGCCACAGCAGCGTTACCGTCATTGGCTGCCACACCACAATCATTAGCATCTTTTACCTATTTCCATAATTAGCACTCTCTCTCTCTCTCTCTCTCTCTCTCTCTCTCTCTCTCTCTCTCTCTCTCTCTCTCTCTCTCTCTCTCTTCATTCCACGCTAAATTACGAAAATCCATCCACGTTTCGGTACCAAATGATAATTTTAGATATTAAAAGTAGGAATATTTAGGAGAGAGAGAGAGAGAGAGAGAGAGAGAGAGAGTAAAGGAAACACTCCCCTCTTCCATGCACGGTTCTTAGGGATTACTGACGACGAGGAGAGGGATTTACACCTTGCCGGGAGGAGATGAGCTTCTTGGGTGTAGAGGATTAACTTGTCTCTCACGTGACTTGCCTTCACTCCTCCTTGGGGGCAACATGCAGCAGGGGAAGGGAGGAGGGGCAGCAGCAGCGTTACAGGAGGTGAGGTGTGAGAGAGAAGGGCGAGAAGAGGCAGATGGAGGTCTGTAAGAAAAATATTGTAAGAGGATATTGCACTAGAAACGTATTGATTCACTACGAGAGAGAGAGAGAGAGAGAGAGAGAGAGAGAGAGAGAGAGAGAGAGAGATTCCACTTGTGTATGGTGGTGAGGGAAAAGGAATGTTTTCATCAGCCATTTAAAAGCATTCTCCACTTCCTAACACATCCTTCACCCACACCCACTCCACTCACCCCTTCTTACATCACACGACCACTCCCACAATGAGGAGATGGGTGTTGAGAGTAATCACACACACACACACACACACACACACACACACACACACACACACACACACACACACTCTAGTTAAAGGGTGCTGGGTAATCCCTATGTACTCATCAAAACTAAGACTTTGTAGATGTAATCATAGTAAAATAGATCAGTGGACCGAGAGAGAGAGAGAGAGAGAGAGAGAGAGAGAGAGAGAGAGAGAGAGAGAGAGAGAGAGAGAGAGAGAGAGAGAGAGAGAGAGAGAGAGAGAGAGAATGAATATATAAAAGAAAGTAACCATCAAAAACGCATAACCCCCATAGAACAAGAATAATTAATACCAACAGCGTTTTCTATGACAGACAATGCTTCTCCCTCCCTCCTGTCACGCATATTTCTGCTGAACCTTTGTGCGGCGTCTGAAAGGAAAGGGAAGAAGAAAGAAAAGTTACGGAGGAAAAATGAAGTGCACCGCGGGGAGAGAGATTTATAGGGAAGAATAGTAGATGACAATGGGGAGAAAAGGAAAGGAGTGAGGTGGGTAAGTAGGAAGTGAAAAGTAAGGGAAAGGAACGGAAAGACAACCCAAAGCCAAGCCGAGCAAGCCAGTCAAGCAAGATTTTCGTGTTCCAAATGCATGGTAGTGATAAGAGGAGGAATGGGAACGCTGCGAGATCAAAGAAAGCAAATAAAAGAAAATCAAAATACAAATGTTGAGGCACTGTATATTGTGTTTTATAGTACTTACAGTATTAAATTTTAGATATTTAACACTGTAGGAACGATTAAATTTACCAACTCAGCATCACCACCATCACCACCATTACCTTTTTGACCATCACCTGCATCAATCAAAGATAAATCCTCCGCGTAATGTTTAATATGAAGGAACATTTAGGCAAACTACTCTGATTCAAGACGCTGAGACAGACAGACAGACAGACAGACAAAGAGAGGCGGGGAGTGGGACCAAGGAAGCATCGGACAACAGCAAGGCAAACTATACCGACACGTAGTAAAAAAGGCAAGATAAACAACCACCTGGAGGAGGACGTAGCTATATATAACCTTAATACTCTGATATAAGAACGTTACTTTTTTCTATTACACACAAGAGGGTTCACGTGACGGAGAATCGAGTATTTGTATTCCCTTGTATTACCATTTCCTTAGCTAGGGTACAATTACTCCTCAATCTGGTAGGAGGGATGGTTAGGTGGGGGCGACTGCTGAAGAAAACAATCTATTCCCGTGACTGTCAAGCTGCTTGTTAATGCTGCGATGAAGTACATGTGTAAATGTCACCTCAGCTCGTCCTGTAAAAAGAAACACTGGTAAATACGTAGAAGTTGTTGTGGATTACGAGATTGACACTAATACCGATTCCTTATATTGACTGTCCTTATAGCTGAGAAGTCTAAGAAATGAAACGTCATTTGATTTTCTTTTAACTTCCTATCACCAGGGATGAAGGTCCTTCACCCCTCCATCACCATTTCTAGGTTGTCTTCACTTCTCTGTCCACTGCCCATCTCTGTTCATAAGTTCGTGCTCATAAACGTTCTGGTATCTTGTGAAAATCAAAGTTGCCTTCAAGTGTATTTTCAAGTTTCTAGGGTTCTAAAAAGAATTCCACATCATTAATATGAAAAACTCGTAATATGAAAAACTCGTAATATCACGAATTAATCACCTCTATGGGTTTTCAGAATATGAAAAATATGTCTTAAAGAAAAGACGACATTTAAGAATACTAAATCCATTCATTACGGTAAGTATTTAGGATATCTTTTCGTGTGTATTTCACTGAATCATTGACAACATTATAAGAACTATTCTTTTATAAATGACGAGTAAAGGCTGCAACAAATCCTTAAATTATGTAAATTGTAACCTTTTTGAACTTCTGTATTTCGTTGCACTCCTACCTTACCTTCCAAGCGGCAATACAACTTCTAACATACACAGATTTAACCAAACCAGCTCAGCGTACCCATTACATTAAGACGCCGCCTCACCGCTGCCATCTGGCGGGGCTGCGGCGAGCTAATGGTCACACGCCCCACACGAAAATGCTCCTGACCATTAATTTCCCAGAAGTTTTAATTCGGCGCACATTCCATTTGAGTCGATTTGGTGTGAAATTACAAGACGAAAGTGTGTGTGTGTGTGTGTGTGTGTGTGTGTGTGTGTGTGTGTGTGTGTGTGTGTGTGTGTGTGTGTGTGTGTGTGTGTGTGTGTGTGTGTGTGTGTGCCTGTGCGTGTGTGTGCCTGTGCGTGTGTGTACGTGTGCGTGTGTGTGTCAACGGCATTGGAGGTGGCAAAAGAAAAAGAAAAAGAAAAACAGCTACAAGAATGTTGCTCCGAGAAAGTAAAAGTTCAAATAGTTATCCAAGACACACCATTTCAGCATCTTACGTTTACTGCCAGCTCCAAAAAATAGCCTCTTAATTATCTTTCCATCGTTTCACCCCCAGTAACCTCTATACATAAAAGCGACTAAGTAAACCTTTAGTGCATGCTAATCACATATTGAATCAGTAAATATTGCTTATTTACTTTACAGTTGAGAGAGAGAGAGAGAGAGAGAGAGAGAGAGAGAGAGAGAGAGAGAGAGAGAGAGAGAGAGAGAGAGAGAGAGAGAGAGAGAGAGAGAGAGAGAGAGACAGACAGACAGAGACAGACAGACAGACAGACAGACAGACAGACAGACAGACAGACAGACAGACAGACAGACAGAGAGAGAGAGAGAGAGAGAGAGAGAGAGAGAGAGAGAGAGACAGAGAGACAGAGACAGAGAGACAGAGACAGAGACAGAGACAGAGAGAGAGAGAGAGAGAGAGAGAGAGAGAGCATCCCCCTCTTACGCTGGCGATGGCCTATAAATTAGCCCATTAATCTCGGCACTCTGAGCCTTTCCTTCCTTGGCGAGTCAACATGATGGGGACGGAAGTATTAAGATGATATAGAAGGAGGACTGAGGAGAGCTGAAGGAGGTGCTGGAGGGACGGAAAGAGGGTAAGGTAGAAGGGCTGCAGGAGGGAGAGGAAGAGAAAGGTAGCGAAGAAGATGCAATGGAGAGAACCGAGAAAAGAAAGGAGGAAAAGTGGAGGTAGAGATAAAGAGATGAAGAAAGAAGAATGAGGGGATGAAGGTGAAGAGAATAGAGGGATGCCGGGATGAGAGAGAGAGAGAGAGAGAGAGAGAGAGAGAGAGAGAGAGAGAGAGAGAGAGAGAGAGAGAGAGAGAGAGAGAGAGAGAGAGAGAGAGAGAGAGAGAGAGAGAGAGAGAAATATTCCGTAGAAACCATCATGAATATAGTTCCTACAGTTTGAACGTTTAGATAAAGCTGGTTTCTAACAAATATTTTATCAGGACAAACCAACACTCTGTACGTGCACAGGTGACGGTTGTGCCTGCGAGACCAAAATAAATTCCGACCCTTTTGCGTTTCTTGACGTAGATGAGGATAAATGTTTGGTGTGATTCAAGAGATTTTCTTAAAGAAGGAGTGACAAACGAAGCAGTAGATGGGCAGATAAGATAAAAATTTTGCTGTGATTGCCTGAAATAGACGGCCATTTGTCCCATTGCGGAGCCAGCTGATGATGATTATTATGACGGTGATGGTGATAGTGATGTCGCAAAGTTTATTTCTTTAAGGCAATTTTTAGCTTCGCAAATTATCTGTCTATTAGAATAAATGATTTAACGATAAGTATTCTTAAATAATTTTCAAAAGCAGGCCACAGATTTTGCAAGATCAAGTTAGTTCATGACAATTTTTCCTTACATCAACTTCCTGAAAGCGGCAAAATTTCTTTAAACTCAGCATCCCTTCCTTGATTCCCAGACAAAATTGCACTGCATATCCAATGCAAGCTCCGATCACAGAGGTAATATTACGTCTTTAATCCAAGAAAGGGAAAACTTCTTAATTAAGCTATGCATCACATCCTGCAGCCGGGACCATCTTCCTGGAATACGACTCACTCAACAATGAGTTCTTGCAACATATTGTCATCAGGTTGGTATATGTAGTTGTAATAACAATACGAAGCCATGACAGTGGAATATAACGAATACTATTATATAAACGATACTTATAGATGAATAACTACGAACTTTGTGCAGAAATATAGCAAAGAAACTTCCATTATGGGAGAATTCTAGAGATTTTTCGTCCGCATCTCAGAATACATGGTGGTCACGAGTTCGATAGAATTTCGAGTGAAAATAAAAAGAGCTTCAAATTTGGAAAAACGATAACAGCGATGGACTTTTCACGTGGAAAGCGTACAATGAAGATCAGAACCAGCGTTAATATGAACATTTTCATTTGCTTTGTTTCGGTGCCACTTGTACTATCTTCAGGCTACAGTATATAGAAAAGAGAAGAAATAATAAGCAACAGAAAATTTCAATCATGTAAATTTATAAAAAAAAAAGCCGTTCACAAACGGTTCTAGACTAAATAAATAGGGGACATTACAAATAATGTTAACATGAGGTAAAAATAATAGTAAAAGGTAAAAAAGTAAAAATTTCAAAAGAAAGGTGTTAATCACTAAAAATATTAAAAGTACACATGAAAAGAAAAAGCAAATAAACAGTGAAATTTGACAAAGAACCACCGTGGACTATTAGCCTGAAACAGAGTAAAGGTAAGGTTAACTCGTGGCTCTCAATGGCAGGGGGATTATAAGCAAGTCCACTCACTCCTGCCACTAAACAAAATAAAGTTAGATAATAATAATAATAATAATAATAATAATAATAATAATAATAATAATAATAAAAATAACATACACTTATTGTACTCTTTTCACAATTAATTTTTGTGTAAAAGATATACTTCAAAATTCACATTTGAGATATTTGGCATTTAATTTCAGTTCCGCTTTAAAACAGTTATAATTTGTTTAACTTGAAATTCTCTGCGTGTCTCTCCGCGGGTTTCTTGAAGGCTTTCTCTCAGGTTCCTGGATTTTGTCTCTTTATGCTCATGACATTAATTCCTGGGGAATAATTCAGATCAATACAGAAAGAAAGACGTGAAAGAGAGAGAGAGAGAGAGAGAGAGAGAGAGAGAGAGAGAGAGAGAGAGAGAGAGAGAGAGAGAGAGAGAGAGAGAGAGAGAGAGAGAGAGAGAGAGAGAGAGAGAGAGAGATGGATGGAGGGCTGAAGAATGATGGTAGTAAATGTGATAAAGAGAGAGAGAGAGAGAGAGAGAGAGAGAGAGAGAGAGAGAGAGAGAGAGAGAGAGAGAGAGAGAGAGAGAGAGAGAGAGAGAGAGAGAGAGAATTAAGATGAAAACAAAGGAGAAAAAATAGTGAAACTGCATTCTAGTGGAACATTGAAAGTAAAAGAATAGACACATACTCTGGCGATGGTGTTGCCAGTGATATGTGGCTAAAGAGCGATACTCAAGATAAACTGCCTCGTCATGGGAAAAGAAAAAACCTGCCCCTAGTAGTTTTGCCTTTGTGATCTCTTCAATTACATAATCAAGACATTAGTGCAAGTAATCTAAGTAAAATTAGCAAGACACGGAAATTACAATACCAAATCACTATGCACTCTCAATCTTGACAACATTAAACATTAATCTCTCTCTCTCTCTCTCTCTCTCTCTCTCTCTCTCTCTCTCTCTCTCTCTCTCTCTCTCTCTCTCTCTCTCTCTCTCTCTCTCTCTCTCTCTCTCTCTCTCTCTCTCTCTCTCTTTCTCTCTCTCTCTAAAACAAATTATTACCCATTGCACACCGGGAACGTCCCAGACTGATCACCGCTTGTACTATAAACTTGACAGCGAGGAAAGCTGACCTATTATAACTTTACAGTATTCCACGCTGTCTTCTCTTTCCTTTATATTTTTTCTCTTACTCTTCCTTCACCTTCCTCTCCTCTTTCTCCTCCTTCTCTTTCACCTTCCTCTTCCTCCTCCTCCTCCTCCTCCTGTCCCTTCCTCGCTATAGAAATGAAACCGAGGGATGTTCTGTCTTAATACTAAACTTGCAATGTCGTGTAGTCACTCTTGATACACCAGAACCACCAACAACTATATTCCAAAGACGAGAAATAAAAGTGCTGAGTGTCGGGTATGAGAGCACCACCGAAACGAAGAGACTCCCTCCTTCAAGGGGATATTTGTGTCCCCTGGAGATTAAAACTAAAACAATGGTAATGGCATCTTCCGTTACTCACTTGCCCACGAGTCCGTTGCTTGGAAACGAGACAAGCATCTCTCTCTCTCTCTCTCTCTCTCTCTCTCTCTCTCTCTCTCTCTCTCTCTCTCTCTCTCTCTCTCTCTCTCTCTCTCTCTCTCTCTCTCTCTCTCTCTCTCTCTCTCTCTCTCTCTCTCTCACACACACACACACACACACACACACACACACACACACACACACACACACACACACACACACACACATAGACACGTCACCACACGGAGACATCCAGAGGCGGCGGTGGCAGAGGCAGCACCAAAGCCATCTCGTTCTCGCCACAGCTTCGCGTCGCCAACGTTGTGAGAGAGAGAGAGAGAGAGAGAGAGAGAGAGAGAGAGAGAGAGAGAGAGAGAGAGAGAGAGAGAGAGAGAGAGAGAGAGAGAGAGAGAGAGAGAGAGAGAGAGAGAGAGAGAGGGAATAGGTTAAAAGGAAGGGTGGAACGTAAAGATATAGAGGGTGAAAATTCTAAAAACTCGTGTATTAAGGAAAAATTCACGTCAAAGAGAAGAATCCACAGGCAAACCAAAATGAAAACCCAAAGTCCAGAATCCATCCAGAAAACAGAAATCTGAAGAGAAGCGATGTCTGAATCTGCAGAATGAGGTCTGTAACATGAAAAAGGTTGATCCAGAATCTATGTAGAGTTAAAATACATAATTCAGTGTCGATTCAAACTCAACGCATTCAGAATCCTAAACATGCACTAAAACTTTATTAAAACTCAAATTTCAAAACACTAAATCTTATTATTCAAACTCAAAATTCGGTATACATCATCAATCTTAGGTCAAAATCCGGAATCCAGTCATAATCTGGAATTCATATCTCATCCAGAGTACAAAATCCAAATTCTCAGCCAATCTAGTCAAAATCTTAACTTTAGAGTCAATCTAGTTTTGAGTGGAAATGTCTTCGGGAGTTCACCAACGCTGCACTCACTCTTGCGGGAGGAGGAAAGGAAGGAAAAGGAAGCACTGCGGCAAAGTCATCAGCCTTACAAGAACACAGAACCTGAGATGATTCCTGATCCTCACCTCCATAATGTGTCCTCCTGACGGCGGCCACTATGTGGGAACGAAGGGAACGAAGGGGCGGGACGGGGCGGGGCTGGGCGAGGCAGGGCGGGGTCTGGCGCCAGGATAAACACTACTTTATTAGTCTGCCCAGCATCTCTGACAAGCGAACGACCGGTCCGCAGCCTCCGAGCCGCGTCCAGCCACCACAACACAACGCACGACGCTCCGGACCTGCAGTGTTTGATGGTGGTGGTGGTAGTAGTGGTGGTGGTGGTGGTGGTGGTGGTGGTGGTGGTGGTGGTAATTATGCTGGTTATGATGATTGTGATAGTCACGGTACGTGTTTGTCACATTATTAAAAAAAATTTCATTCGTTTTTATACTACCCTTGCTTGTCTATGCTTAATTTGTTTGATAGTTGGATACCAGTTGTGCACAACACTAAATATTAGGCTGCTTTTATTACTACTACTACTATTACTACTACTACTATTACTACTACTACTACTACTACTACTACTACTACTACTACTACCACACACACACACACACACACACACACACACACACACACACACACACACACACACACACACACACACAGAGAGAGAGAGAGAGAGAGAGAGAGAGAGAGAGAGAGAGAGAGAGAGAACCAGTTTCTTTTTCCCCTTCTTTCGTTTTTCCTTTCAAAGACATAATAAACACAAACTAAGAAGAAAAGGTCAGGGCTATTTCCTGCTTTCCTCGCAGTCCACTTTTTTTCCCATTGGCGAGGGGAAAAAGGAAAGAAAAACGTCAAGGAAAAGAAAAAGAAGAGAAAAATACCAGAAGCAGTTCGTCTTTCGCCCTTCCAAAGTCTGCCCTTCAGAGAGAGAGAGAGAGAGAGAGAGAGAGAGAGAGAGAGAGAGAGAGAGAGAGAGAGAGAGAGAGAGAGAGAGAGAGAGAGAGAGAGAGAGAGAGAGAGAGAGAGAGAGAGAGAGAGAGAGAGAGAGAGAGAGAGAGAGAGAGAGAGAGAGAGAGAGAGAAAAACATGATAAAAACAGCTGTTACTTCTCCTTTTCCCGCCTCTTCCTCTTCCTCTTCCTCCTCCTCCTCCTCCTCCTCCTCCTCCTCCTCCTCCTCCTCCTCCTCCTTCCTTCAGGCACTGCGGCACCTCCCGAGACAGGCGATGAACCAGGTAATTCCATCGCCCCGAGCAGAAGCGGCTGTAATTGAATAATGAAATACCCAACACTCAACGTTTGCCCCCACAACGCCCTCCTCTCCCACACCACACCCCTCCCGCCGCCCCCCAACGCTCCCAAGACATCTCCCATCCTTCCCCTCCTTGCTGCATTTCTCACTCCCCTCCCCACACTTCTGTTTTATATTATGTAAGTATGTCTCTCTCTCTCTCTCTCTCTCTCTCTCTCTCTCTCTCTCTCTCTCTCTCGTTTAAGTCATTTAATTGTACTGTGTTATCACTATTATACTTATCGTCATTATCATCCCATTTTCTTTTACGTATTTTTTTTTTTTTTCTCTTCCAAGGCGGTATTTTTTTTTTTTTTTTTAGCTACACACGCGCGTCTCCGTGTACTCTGTAAGTTACAGTTGCTCCTCGCTTGAGTCCAATACTTGCTCTCATTTCCGCTATTTTTTTTTTCTCTCTTTTTTCTTGACCGAAGTAGCGTTCTTTCCATTTTCCTGTCGAGGCGAGTTTACCCTGCTGTCATGAGTGTAATGAACGGCACGTCATGGCTCTTAAAGTGACTGTCTTACAAATGAAACTACGTGTATTAAATTTAGCTAGTATTCTTCGGACGTCACTCAGCATCACATCATAACCGCATCACTACTCGGCTCCACGCGGTCAGTAAGTAGTTCGAGTGTTCAGTGTGTCGGTGTTAAGCGGGGATGTGATCGACTTGGGCTGTGATAACTGGGAGGAAAGGTAGATAAAAGAAGAATACTGGTCGGTCTGTTAGTCAAATTCTGGTCAGTGACTGGTTCTGTCGAGGTGCTTCATTGTAAGTAGATTGGGAGTTCGTCGATAGGAGAACTGGTTGGTGGTGTGAGTGATGCAGTGGTCACAGGGAGTGTTTGTTGGTTCAGACGTTGTGGATTAGTCAGAGGTTATCAGTCAGGAAATGGTTGGTTGAGATGGGTTGGCTGATCAGGAATGGATAGTAAGTCAAGAGCTGTTGGTAGGGTGATATTCGATGGTTATGGTTATTGCTAGGCGAAAGTGTTGGTCGGCCAGAAGTTGAGACAATGAAGTGGTAAGTCAGGAGTTGTTGGTCGTCAGTCAGTCAGTTCAGTAGCTTAAAGAGGGTTGTAGGTCAGTGGGGCGCTAGTCACTCAGTGAATTTTTGGTTGGCTAGATGTTTTTAACCAGTCACTCTTATTGGTAGTTCAGTGTGGAGTGAGTTGGCCAGGCGGGTTAGTCAGTGGGTAAGCAGTGAGTTGTTCGCGGTGGCTTATCGTGAGCCTGGAGAAAATAAGCCTGCGCCTCAACTTCTCGGGACATTTGCATATTTTTTTTCTAGTTGCCTGCTGAAGTGCGAGGAGAGGCGTCAGGGCGTCCTCGCGGGGATTTCACTTTTTTTTTTTTTTTTTTTTGCTCCCTCACGTGGCGTCTTAGAGCAAAGAAGCTGATAAAGACAGAAACAACGGCAAAGAAAAGAAAAGACAGAAGATTAAATATTGCCGCATCTCTTAGGCATAAACTTTCCATTGTCACTCACATCTGCCGCATTTATATATTTTTTTTAATACAGC
>NC_059285.1:8726645-8744145 GCF_017591435.1 Portunus trituberculatus
GTGTGTGTGTGTGTGTGTGTGTGTGTGTGTGTGTGTGTGTGTGTGTGTGTGTGTGTGGGTGGGTGGGTTTGGGCTGGTGGGTGTGTCTGTGGTGTGTGCTGGTGTGGATTGGTGGCCCAGGGTGTTGGAAAGTGCTGTGGGTGGATGGGGTGAGTGGGTATGTGCATGGAGCGTTCTATGTGCTGTGGTGTTCCAGTGTTCCAGTGTTCCAGGATAAGCACCAACCCGCTGTGATTACTCGCCTCTGAGATTAATGTTGACGGATGTGTCTCATATCTCAAATTGTACCTCTCTCTCTCTCTCTCTCTCTCTCTCTCTCTCTCTCTCTCTCTCTCTCTCTCTCTCTCTCTCTCTCTCTCTCTCTCTCTCTCTCTCTCTCTCTCTCTCTCTCTCTCTCTCTCTCTCTCTCTCTCTCTCTCTCTCTCTCTCTCTCTCTCTCTCTCTCTCTCTCTCTCGATAATTCTTACATTCAATTTGTCCCCTTACTCAGTTTCATGTTTATGGTTTCTATGACTATCACTAAACAGCAAATCCGTAACAGCTTTATTCATAATACTCATATCCAACAAATTAGTCGTCAAAATAGAGTGGAAGATGAATGGGATAGAGTCAGTAATCAGGTTGTTAGTTCTGTGTCATTAGAGAGCATTACAATAAGATTACACAAATTTATGAATGAGAATAATAGGCGGAGTGATGGATGTCTCATAAAGTGACTGCAACGTGTAGACTTCATGGTTTCTTCTGGCTTTCCTTATTTATTTTTGTACTTATGTTCTTACTATCTAATCTTCATAATATAATCTTTACTTTTTTACTCGTCTCACCACAATGAACAGTATGCTCAGCTACTTCAGTACGACGAACGCTATTGTTTGATTTTATATAAGAAACTAGACGAAGTGTGTGTGTGTGTGTGTGTGTGTGTGTGTGTGTGTGTGTGTGTGTGTGTGTGTGTGTGTGTGTGTGTGTGTGTGTGTGTGTGTGCGAGCGCGCGCGCGCGCGTTAAATTAATATCCATTCTACAAAAAAAAAAAAAAACAAGCTTATTCAAGCACAAGTACAACGTAGCCACGGCAGGGAACAGACTTCATAATTGCTCCTTCAGATGGAAGCATTACAAGCAAGTCTTAAAACCTTATACGGATTTAAAAGAATACAGTGTTTCTTTTTTTCCCAGGAGAACACCTCACAAGATATCTCCCTTTAAAAAGAAACCTCACTATTTTCTCGCAATTTCCTCCCAATACTTGATAAGCCAGTCGGTACGCGGGCAGGAAAAACCCATCGCTCACACAAACAATAATTTGGTATCTCCGCCGGAACTCTTCACCTGAGACTGACAGATCGGAGGTAAATAAAGAAGTATGTAAAAATAAACTTACATTTTGTTAAATCATTTTCAATTTCTGCTCTGGCTAAGCTCTGGGATTATAATTAAAGCTTAGCCATTTTTGTGGAACTCTTAATTAAATTCGTAGCAGGACGTCCCGGTGGAGTGTGGCCCGCTCTGCTTCTCTCTCTCTCTCTCTCTCTCTCTCTCTCTCTCTCTCTCTCTCTCTCTCTTGTGCCTCCATCTCCCGCAGCCTCTGAGTTATAATTGCAAAGTTAAATGTGCATTACTTGTGATATTACACATGTTCTATTTCTATTTGTGAATTAAGTTAAGCAAACACCAGTCTCTCTGTCTCTCTCTCTCTCTCTCTCTCTCTCTCTCTCTCTCTCTCTCTCTCTCTCTCTCTCTCTCTCTGGTGAGAGTGGCGATGGTGGAGGTGATGGTGGTGGTAGTATTGTTTGTAATGACATTAGTACAATTTAAATTTTTCGCTAGCGTGAAATCTGGTAAGTGGTAAAAACAATAGAAACTCATAAAGTAGCTACCTTGCTGTTTGTTGTTGTTGTTGTTGTTGTTGCTGTTGCTGCTGCTGCTGCTGCTGCTGCTGCTGCTGCTGCTGTTTTTTTTTGTTTTTTTTGCTGTTATTGTTGTTGTTTGTTCCACATGAACAGTTTTATTCACTGCTTACTGTTGCTTTTTTTTATACTTTTTTCGTAGTTTTCGTTTTCTTTTTTTTAACGTTTTCTATGGCTCTCAGGGGAACGGTGAGTGAAGGCAAGGCGCGTGTTGCTGCTATACTGGCAGTCAGAAGTTATGGCAGTAACGACAAAGGTGGTTAAATGGATTCTTCACTAACCTGAGAGAGAGAGAGAGAGAGAGAGAGAGAGAGAGAGAGAGAGAGAGAGAGAGAGAGAGAGAGAGAGAGAGAGAGAGAGAGAGAGAGAGAGAGAGAGAGAGAGAGAGAGAGAGAGAGAGAGAGAGAGAGAGAGAGAGAGAGAGAGATCCGCAAAACATCGTGAGAAATTGAACCTTTGTTGGGTAGAAATTCACACCTACTATGCATGTCCATGTTCACCTACATTTAGCTATTTATACGATCACTTTCTGTCCGTCTGTACATTTTTTTCTCTTTTTTTTCCTGTCCCTCTCTCTCTCTCTCTCTCTCTCTCTCTCTCTCTCTCTCTCTCGGGAAATTCCGGCGGCGTATTTCATCCCACGGGGCCCAAACCTTATATTTAACGTGTGCTGTCGACTGTGCGCCCTCACTACTTTTATCTTCACAATTTTCCATTTAATTTTTGTTCTGTGATGGCAGGCTTGGGAAAAATAGCTGAATAAAAACCAGTAATAATAAAAAGAATACCAATAAAGTTCCACGCAATGCCTTTTTTTTTTAAGTGCCATAAGAGAGATGTATAATGAAGTGCTTTTAGTTTTCATCTATTTTTTTTTTCTATTTTTTTCTCTCTCTATTTTGTGAATCTTTAAATTGAACCATGTGATTCTTCAGTCCACGAAGTTTTTTATTTACGTTTCCTGAAGATTTATACAAGGATGCGTGTTCTGTTGGCTCTTCTTGAAAATTTTAACTTTTATCAAGATTATCTTTTAATATGTACCAGAATGATTTATTAGTCGTATTCTTGTTTTCTTCTTCCTTAAGCAAAAAAAAAAAACTAAAGAAAAGAGCTATCTGAAATGTCACGAAAATCAAAATAAATCCCTCATAAGTTACAAACAAGCTCCAGCATCGTTTCTTAAGTATAAGAAGAATATGGTCTTGTTGACTCCACTGAGCCCATAACGAGTCTTGCTGATCCACGTCATCTACAAAACTTCTGCCCTTAATATATTTTCCCTTTTCTACACAGGAAACTAATGTCTGAACAGCACGAACCAACAGCGGACTAGCGGGCACTATGGCAATTACGCTTTTTAGATATTAATGAACATACTGTATATAAACTGTATAAACGGTATACTGCAGGTAAATATACGCAAGTACTTGTATCTGACCTCTGAGAACAGCTGAATAAAGGTTATTTGATTCCTTCCTATAAATTTCTATGTTTACAGTGCACGACCAATGTCATTTTCAGCATTTCTTATATTGCAATCGCTTGACCCGTTTTTCCAGGTTGTCCCAGAAAAGACTCCCAGGTAATTAATGAAGAAAAATGTAGGAAATATATCATTCACGTGATTTACACATCCGTGAAATGTGTCAGTCATTCATTTATATTTCAATTTCCTTTGTTGCATTTAAGTATGAAAGACTAATCATCATAATGTAGTTGTGTTTATGGGTACGACCATTATGTTAATTCACCCAGTGCCTGTAATGTTAAAATGTCAAAATGTTTTGTCCACAATATTTTTTTTTTCCCTCACAGCATGAATTTATTTTCATGTTTATATAAAACTGTTACTCATCATTCTATTTTCTTTTTTTCTTTTTTTTTAGTTTTAGTTTTTGCACAGTCGTCATAATTCTAAATGAATGATAAAAAATAAATAAAATAAATACAAATAAAAGATTCATATCATCCAACGTTTCTCTCTCTCTCTCTCTCTCTCTCTCTCTCTCTCTCTCTCTCTCTCTCTCTCTCTCTCTCTCTGTGGCTCGCAATGAACTGTTAACATTTCATAATTGGAACACAAAAAGCACACACGGTCATTATGTATGCATGGAAACTGGTGTTGCTTGTTCGTGCATGAAAATTACTCCACAAGTCATTTGATCTGATGTAGTACTGTGTAATATTCCCTCCCGCAGTGATATTCTCAGTGCTTTGTACCAATAGCAACACGATATTTTTGCAAGGCAGCTTTGGCAGAGATTGGTTGCCGTGTCCTCAGGAAAAGATGTCACCAAGTCCAGATGGAATAAGAATTAGATATGTGAAGGAAGTAGCTATTTTGTATTGAAGTATCTACATGAAGGAAGAGAGGAACGGAATAATGTGATTTTCCAGCAAACTGAAAAAAAAGAGGAGGAACGGAATAATGTGATTCGTGGAAGTCGTAGTGTGATTTGTCTTTGGGAAACTGTATTTTAATTTCCACCTACACTACACACAGAACCTTGCATATCAACAAACAGCAGAAGACCTTGTATGTTCCTTTTTGTATACTGTAATTAGCTAGTTTGTTTATTTTCTCTCTATTGAACGATAATCAATGTCAAATTGTGTAATTAGATCAAAGAAGCTAGTTGAGACTTAGTGATGATGTTTGATATCCATTTACATCGCCTGTTTCAGCTACAGCCTGTTCCTTCCCTCCAGTTACCTATAGACGGTTGTTAGTCATCGAGATATGTACACTATACACATGTCCCAGATTGTATTCCATTTCAATTTCGATAATGTGCAATCAGAGTAACGCGCAGCAGAATCTTCTAAGTGGACGTATCGTGTTGTGGTTCAGATTGCATTGCCTCAGGTAAGGATAATTGCTCTTCTGGGTTGTCTCGATTGCTATTGTTGATCCGTCAGTAGCCGTGCACCTGACACCTATACGTGCACCTGGCTACACCTGGCCAAGGAGCTCCCTGCATGGAGATAGGCTTTATCCAACAACTAAACCAATAATAACCTGACTCTTTGTGGAACAGACCATGAATTAACTTTTTCACCAAATCTTGCGTAAGTTTCATATTTGAGTTCAAGTTTACCTTCTCCGTCCATTAGGATAATGATTTTAAACTACATAGAATAAATTTTCTCTTCGTGACCCTTTGTTCAGAAGAAACCAAAGGTGAAAAACTACGTCCAGTCCCGTACTTTTAAATATTCCGTGATGATAGAGCAAGCATTTATGGAATGAAATATGTACACGAAGTCAACTTCTTACTCTCATTATCTAGCTGTTGTATTCATGACTTCTGACCAGCAGAGATAAAAAAAAAAAAAAGTGGCATTAACCACACGCTATTACAGAACTGGTAGATAAAGAGAGGGTTTGGGGCGTATGTCTTATTTTTACTGTTCATCTTTTTTTTTTTTTTAACTGCACGGTATGCCTTAAATATTTCCTCGCCCTGCTGCCCCCTAGTGGACAAGCCGGTAAAGAATTTGAGGGAAGCGTGGTGGTGGTGTCAGAGGGAAGTCTAAAATCACGGGCCTTTTTTTCATCCTAGCCAGCAGAGGGTGGGCACACAAACCACCGAAAGCTTTATACGTACATTCCCTTCAGCTCCCTGTGAGTTTTTCATCCTACTATTTTTGGTCTTAACTTTTCCTGTATCAGTTGTTTTCGCTTTTGCCTCTTTTTTCTTTTGTTTATTCTTTCTACTTCTTTCATTGCAGATTTAAGCCTCAGACGCTGTGAGACCCTTTCCTACCCTCACCTGCCCTGCCTGATCCCCTCCTAGCTTCCTGTCTTCTTATCAAGTGTGGTTTAACTAAAGGGGGACGAAGGCAAAAGGAATGTGCTACGACTCGTTTTCTATATGTAATACAAATGTACTCGTATGCAGCCGCCTACTCCTCCTCTTCCTCGAGTCTTCTCCTTTCTCATTTTACTGATCTAGGTTTCCATTTTCATTTTTCTCCTTTTCTTTATCTTTTTGTGGTTCTCTTCCTTATTTTCTGAACCTCCCCTTCCGTTGCTTCCCCTTTATCATTCTATTCGTCATGTTTCCTTTCATTGACAGGGAACACACACACACACACACACACACACACACACACACCGGTAGCTCAGTGGTTAGAGCGCTGGCTTCACAAGCCAGAGGACCGGGGTTCGATTCCCCGGCCGGGTGGAGATATTTGGGTGTGTCTCCTTTCACGTGTAGCCCCTGTTCACCTAACAGTGAATAGGTATGGGATGTAAATCGAGGAGTTGTGACCTTGTTGTCCCGGTGTGTGGTGTGTGCCTGGTCTCAGGCCTATCCGAAGATCGGAAATAATGAGCTCTGAGCTCGTTCCGTAGCGTAACGTCTGGCTGTCTCGTCAGAGACTGCAGCAGATCAAACAGTGAAACACACACACACACACACACACACTAGACATATACATAAATGACCCGAATTTCTCTATTGGTGTCCATGTTCGTGTCACCGGGAGTCACAAGTCATGAGGAAAGAGAGAGAGGGAGGGAAGACAAAAACTGACAATAAAACGGAGAAAAAAGGAGGGTGGGGAATGAAGCATTTAAAAAGTACGTGCAGGAGTATAATGGATATTTTGGGGAGGGAATGGCTTACCTTTCCCTTTGTGTTCCAGGGAAGAGAGTTTTTTTGTTTTTTTCATTCATTTTCTCCTCTCTCTCCCTCTCCCAGATTCCTACCACATGGGTTTTTTCTCTTTGACTTGGATGCGTAAGAGATGGAATTGATCAATGAAATAAATTTGATAGAGTAAAATAAACTATACGTGCTATCGAGATGGAAGAATAGAATACGCTTCTGAGTTTTTTTTTTTTCTTCTTTAAACATTTTACACTGACACTTCATCTTAAAAAATCCACATTTATTTCTTGGAGGAGCACAACACAGAATGATGACGAAGACAATGACAGAGAAAATAATAACGACGATGACGGCGAAGGTATTAAAATGCAACAAAATAGAAGTTAAAACACTACATTTTTTTTATATTAATACGTTGACGATAAATTCACGGGTCTACTGAAATGATTATCGACCAATCACCGCAGACGCCACCTTCCTGTAGGTTAATTGACTGAAGCAACACCCCAAAAATACATGAAATATACAATAATAAAAAGACACAAGCATACACACACACTGACTTTTCACAAATGTATACACACATAGTCAATTATTCAACTGAACTGCGCGATGCCTACTAACTTTGAGGGAATTTCAAGTGGACCTGAATGAAAACTTTTTGCATCGAGCGTGTTCAAAAAACTGAAGCGGAAAATCCTTCCACACATATTGATATAGTTCGGAAACTCGAGTTGCTTGTAGGCTTTACAGGGACCACCGCCGCCAGACTTTAGGAACACCAACCAAAGCATACTAGACCACCACCACCACCACCACCACCACCACCATTACAACCACCACTACTACTTACACCACCACCACCACCACTGCCTCCACAAGAGATGAGGAGAGCTGAGGGCTTTATGGTGGAGCGAGAGAGGAGGAGGAGGAGGAGGAGGAGGAGGAGAAAGAAGTAATATAAATTGAGGAAATGGAAGAAGAAAATGTGTCAATATACGAATCGAGGAGGAGGAGGAGGAGGAGGAGGAGGAGGAGGAGGAGGATTACGATTGAAGACGGATTAGGATAAGTATCAAGTGAATGAACAATAAAGGAGGAAGATGACATCGACGAGGTAGGAGAGGAGGACAAGGAAGAAGGAAGAGAAGAAAAACCAATGATGATGAATAAGACAAGATAAAAAGAGAATGCTCCGGTAAGATAGAGAGAAAAAAGGATACGGAAGAAAATGAAGAAGAGAAAAAAAGAAAAAAATAAGAGGAAGAAGAGGATAAAAATTCTGCATACGCCTACATTTTCTTTCGTTTTCTTTTCTTTCTATACCTTTCACCCTACGTGGATAAATAATAAAGACTATTCCAGCATTCCTCCACTTACTCGCTCATCTATATTGACGCGACAGCTGCTACACTTTTCTTGCTGGAGCGGGAACAAGACGCCTCCCGCTGCACCATTCAAGACTCAGTGTAAGGTCAATTTGAATTTTTATGACTCAAAGAAACACGGGATGAAGAACCAGTAAGCGAGAGAGAGAGAGAGAGAGAGAGAGAGAGAGAGAGAGAGAGAGAGAGAGAGAGAGAGAGAGAGAGAGAGAGAGAGAGAGAGAGAGAGAGAGAGAGAGAAGCAGGTCACCCACAACTCGTACTCAGGTAAATCTCCGAGGTTTACGTTACGCGGGTGTAATTTTGCGGGTTGTTGGTGTCTGCTGGAGCAGTAAACAGGCCATATAAACAAGGATTAAGCCTACTTCAGGAAACACTTACTATGGTTTACGGTCGGTGCTTGTATCACACGACGAGGCTCTGAGTTAGTGCAACCGTAATTACCGCCACTACAGCTGCTGCCGCCCTTCGCCTTCATCCACGCCTCTCTCTCTCTCTCTCTCTCTCTCTCTCTCTCTCTCTCTCTCTCTCTCTCTGATCTATTCATGTGGTGATTCATGGCCTCAGTCTAAATTATCTCCAGCTCGCGCCGTCCTGCCCTAGTATGCACAGCTGTCCCGAAGGAGTGGCGGCACCCAAGGAGAAGGAAGCCCGCAAGTTGGCATAGAAAGGCGACCCGTATGTATCCTAAAGGGGAACTTGCATACACACACACACGCACACACACACACACACACACACACACACACACACACACACACACACACACACACACACACACACACACACACACACACAGAGGTAAGCAGACAAACATCAGTATAAATATCATAGTAGTAGTAGTAGTAGTAGTAGTAGTAGTAGTAGTAGTAGTAGTAGTAGTAGTAGTAGTAGTAGTAGTAGTAGTAGTAGTAGTAGTAGTAGTAGTAGTAGTAGTAGTAGTAGTAGTAGTAGTAGTAGTATCAGCAGAAGCAGCAGCAGCAGTAATATTAGTTCATTGATACAAAAAATAGCTCCCTAACCATCTTCTTTTATTTACTCATGATTGGTGATGATAAACAGTATTAGGTTGGTGGCTTTCTACTCACACGCCAAAGTCAACCAAGAAAATAAAGACATTTCGTCGCCATTGCTGCGACAAACAAAATTGTCAAAAAGAATTCTCACCAAGGATATAATCATAGTCTTAAAGTAATGTAATTTGAGAGGTAATTAAATATAAAGTTAATTTCAACAAAAACATTTTTAGACGACACAGTTTTCTTAACTTATCTTCCACTTACTCTTTTGGGGGTTTTTTCGTTTTCTTTTTTTTTTTTTCTTTTTCAACTCTCCGTCGCCATGTTATTTAGAGGGTTCTTAAAAATTCTTATTTTTTTCAAGAGGAAATTAAATACGTCATTGGCAGTCTTCCGGAACTTGATCGACCAATTATAAACAGAGAAAGAGCTTCGTGTGACGTACTCGTGTGTGTGTGTGTGTGTGTGTGTGTGTGTGTGTGTGTGTGTGTGTGTGTGTGTGTGTGTGTGTGTGTGTATTCCTATTTTTTTCTTTTTTTTTTTTTTTTTGCTACCATGTTTTCAATTACCAGCCAATATTTCAGCCCAAGTTTGAAATAACTAAGCGATTCTTTGGAAACAACGTGCACGGCTTTAGATCTTCCTAAGGGGCGAATGTTATGACTGGCAAGCTTAATTAATAACGTCACTAAAAATATTCCTTCGTTCCCTTCCCTTGTGGAGAAGGAATTAAAGCATCAACACATACCCATCCACCCCACACACACACACACACACACACACACACACACACACACACACACACACACACACACACACACACACACACACACACACATACACACACACACACACCACCACCAAAGCTCCTTATGGGAATCCTCTTCAAGGGCAAAGCCACATCCTTGAGAGAAAGAAAAAGCGAAGTAAAGAAAGAAGGAAAACAAAATGATAATGTGCACTATGCAAATACGACAGAAGTTAAGGAATACAAAACACCATGATGAAGGATTATTGCATGCAAATAAACACCTTTTTTCTCTCTCCGTATCTCTGACTGTTTACTGTGCCTGTATTTGTGTCTGTGTCAGTCTGTCCGTCTTTCTGTCTGCCTTGTCTGTCTGTTACCATACTTGCGTTTCTGTCTTCTCTATCTCTGCCACTGTTTCTGTATGCGTCTGTCTTTCTGTCTTTATCTGCTTGTCTATTTATATGTTGGTCCATCTGTTTACTCGTTCGTCTATTTGCTTTAATGTCTTCATCTAACTGTCTTGCTACCTACAAGCCTGTCCTAACAGTTAATGCACCCGTCTTTCCTATCTCTATCCTGTCCACCCCTCCACCTATGTCAAATCTGTCTCCCTGCTTAGTTCTATCCTATCTGCCTACACACTGTCTTTCCTCTCTAAATACCCTGTCTACCTCTCTATCTCTATCTCCAAATTTGTCAACTTGCCTAGTTCTGTCCTATCAGTCCATACACCTATCTTTCCCGTCTGTACCCTGTCTACCTCTTTCCTATCTAAATATCCTGACTGCCTCTCCACCTTACCTCTCCACCCACCTCCGCAAGTCAATGCTCACCGTAACACTGCACACTCCATTCCATGCCCATCGCCTCATCCTCGTCCTCATCCCCTCATGCTCAGCTCAGTTCGCCTCAGCGCTCCTCAGGCTCATCTTCATTCCGGAGCCGAGCGAGGCCCAGCAAGGTTTATGCTCTCGTTATTGGTCATTAGGACGTAGACGCCGCGTAAATGCGACTTATAATGACACTAGTATGTAAACGCACTTCGGTTAGCGCGCCGCGTGGTGTTGTGGCGGGGGATTTTTGCCTCTTCTGTGTGTGTCAAAAAGTACGAGAGAGAGAGAGAGAGAGAGAGAGAGAGAGAGAGAGAGAGAGAGAGAGAGAGAGAGAGAGAGAGAGAGAGAGAGAGAGAGAGAGAGAGAGAGAGAGAGAGAGAGAGAGAGAGAGAGAGAGAGAGAGAGAGAGAGAGACTTTTCTTTAATCTTCTCCTCCTCCTCCTCCTCCTCCATGCCACAAGAGTAAAAAGATATGCTTCATGAGGAGCTTGGCAGACAGAGCAGAGTATGTGGAATAGAAATGTTCCTGGTGGTGGTGGTGGTGGTGGTGGTGGGTGGCTGGGTGGGTGAAGATAAAGAGTGGTAGTATAGTGCATGAGGGAGGGAATAATTGAGAGAGAGAGAGAGAGAGAGAGAGAGAGAGAGAGAGAGAGAGAGAGAGAGAGAGAGAGAGAGAGAGAGATTATTCCTTAGACACTGCCAGCTGAGTCTCTCTCACACGTGTTTGTGTATAGTATTACCTGTCTAATGCTACAACAAGTCACTCCCACTCCTCTCTCTCTCTCTCTCTCTCTCTCTCTCTCTCTCTCTCTCTCTCTCTCTCTCTCTCTCCCACACGGGTACTAAGTGGCGATCAAACCACCCACTAACAAATACCATCTTGCATCTAACCAAACCAAAATAAACTATATCAAGCTAACAATCTAATACAGCACCGTCTACCATACCACAAACTAGACTGGGACAAAATACTTTCAGTGAGATATATTACTAATTAAAACATATATCACTGCAAAATATGTCCCACCTGCAGCGTTTTTGTGCAATGATACAAAACCTCACAAGTAATAAAGAAAACACTACATATTTACTAGTATAGAGAAAAGCGAGTAGAGTTCTCCTTCAACAGGCCCTCCTTCTGTGTCCTCTTTTGCGTCTATAGATTGAAGAAAGACAGTTAGTTCCCTTCTGCAGCGCCTCCGTCCGTATTCCTTCTCACGTCTGCTCGTCTGAGAGAAAGAGGAAGGCGGTAGCGGGGCAAAGCGGCTTTCGTGATGCGGGCAAATGTGCTCCTGCCGCCCTCGGAGATCACGACGATTCTGCGGGTCATGAACAGGCTCAGGGGCGGCTGTAAATGGACATGGCAAGATATGCGTCTGATTGTACTGGAGGCTTCAATCAAGGTAATGAGGACCCCTAGCGGCCCCAGCCTCATTACGGCATATGAGGCTGAGGAAGGCCGGCTCTCTCTCTCTTTCTCTCTCTCTCTCTCTCTCTCTCTCTCTCTCTCTCTCTCTCTCTCTCTCTCTCTCTCTCTCTCTCTCTCTCTCTCTCTCTCTCTCTCTCTCTTTCTCTCTCGTCTATTATTTCACTATATAATATTTCCTCTCCGTCTCATCTTTTCCTCTCTTTCTGTCATTTGTCTCAATTTTGGTGTTTTCTCTTCCCTCTCACTCACTCACTCATTCACTCACTAACTCACCTACTCGTTCATTCTACCTTCTGTTTTCTCCATCTTTCTTTCTCTACTTTCAATTCCTTCGTCCCCCTGTGCCTGCCTATTCCTCTTGCAAATAATGTTACTTTACCTTCACCTGTTTCCTTTTCATCTTCCTCCTCACTGTCACTGATCTTCCTCCTCCTCCTCTTATTTCTTCCCACAATCGATAACACTACTACTACTACCACTATTATTTCCACTATCACTGCTAATGAACCTTCTTCCCTTTACTGTTTTTACTCACCTAGCCCTTTTTATCTACTCCTTACCCTTCTCCTCTTCTTCCTCTCATTTCTTACCCATCTACTACCATCACTCCAGTACAGCTCTTCCTCAGTCTCCTTCACCTCAACTCGCCTTAATATATTTTTTTTCTTGACTTTTCCTGGTATTCGTTAGTCTTGAATCCGAGGCAGGAAAGGTAACGCAAGTCCATCGAGAGGCATTCATTAGTGGTGTGGCATTAAATGTATGAGAAATGCGATGGGAATGTAGGAATTACACTAGACAGCGTTAAGCATGGTGTATTCGTAGATGGAGGATCTTGAGACGGGGACCTGGGTTGTAATGGAAATGCTCTCGGTAATGGTAGGAGGAACAGTAGTGGTTTGTGTTTATATTAGTGATGACTGGGTGGTGGTGGTGGTGGTGATGGTGGTGGTGGTGGTGTTAGTGGTGGTGGTACTGGTGATGCTTGTAGTAGAGGTGGTGATGGGAATCTGATACATAGATGCATATGTATATAGAAACATGCAGACATACACAAATACATACAGGAACACATGTTTATCACCAAACTTCACACACGTGCGTATATATAATTAAATGGTTTACATGATAATCACGCCTCTTAAAGCACTGTTAACCTAACCTAACCTAACCTAACCTGACCTAACAAAACATAACAATCTCATCTAACGTAACCTCACCTAATCTTAACCTAACGTAGTGGAACTTAATGATCTAAATTAAACTAACCTAAATTAACTTAATGACTCTAACCTAACAATAAACTGAACTTAACGTAACAATTCAAATTAAAACTAAACTGAACTAAAGAAAATCTATCCGAATTGTATCCAAACTAACACAATCCAATCAGATCCAATTTAATCTACCCTAATCAAACGTAACCTCCAGAGAGAGAGAGAGAGAGAGAGAGAGAGAGAGAGAGAGAGAGAGAGAGAGAGAGAGAGAGAGAGAGAGAGAGAGAGAGAGAGAGAGAGAGAGAGAGAGAGAGAGAGAGAGAGAGAGAGAGAGAGAGAGAGAGAGAGAGACTTATTCCATCTCATATAGACAAGCTTGAGATGCTTTTCCTGTTCACCTCAATAATGTAAGCTAACCAGTATTTTCACTTACTCTTTTGGTTCTTGTGTTCAACTTTTTTGCCACCAACTCAAAGTTATTTAACCTAAAGAAAAGATAAGGGACCTGACTTTTTTTTTTCTTTTCTTTTTCGTGGCCAATCTTTATATTTTTGCTCAGAGACTTTCTTTCTTCCGTGACCTTAGGCTTCGTAATACAATACGGACAGGACACAGGAGGAGGATTCTTGCCGCTAAATAATAAAGGTGATCCGTAGATGAGAGAGAGAGAGAGAGAGAGAGAGAGAGAGAGAGAGAGAGAGAGAGAGAGAGAGAGAGAGAGAGAGAGAGAGAGAGAGAGAGAGAGAAATAGTATCTAGTTAAGCCTCAGACAAAAGAAATCAGAATAAAAAGAAAAAATGCTGAAATGAGACATCAAAACACACACACACACACACACACACACACACACACACACACACACACACACACACACACACACACACACACACACAGAATGGAGAAGTATAAAGCATTAAGAACCGTTCCCTGCCTGCCTGCCCACCTACTTACGTATATACTAACCCAACCTGCTTTCCATCCAGTCCCCTACTAAACTTATCCTTCAGCCAGCCTGCCAACCTTCCCTCCCTCCGTTTCCCTCCCCAACATCCCATTCCCACTCCCATCCTCACCCCTACCCCGTCCACACTTTGCCCCTAAAGCAAATAAAATATATATAAGTCGGGCACGAAACGGCATCGGAATTTCACTCACCTTCATGTAATTTTCCAGCCAGTGAAGTTAACAGCAATAAATTTTAGCCATGGCGGCCGCTGTTGGTATTCTGCGCGGGCCGCCTCCTGACCACAAAATCCACATTATCATCAGTCAACCATTCAGAGCAACACCGATTGTCAGGACGGACTAAAAGGAGAATTCTTCCGCCGGTGAACTTTTTTAGGAGTGGGCGACGGCGGCGGCATTTCAAGTGATTATTCAACAGGAGATTTACGGCAGCCTCCTGGGGGCTGGAAGGGCGGAAATAGTGGCATAGAGACTACATCAAGGGTGAAGGTGGCGAGGAGGAGGAGGAGGAGGAGGAGGAGGAGGAGGAGGAGGAGGAGGAGGAGGAGGAGGAGGTGGTGGTGGTGGTGGTGGTGGTGGTGGTGGTGGTGGTGGTGGTGGTGGTGGTGGTGATTGAGGAGGAAGAGAGGAAGGAAAAGAGCAGGAGGAGGAGTTAGTAAGGAGATGACGAGGAGGATGAAGAGGAAGGAAGAGGAAGGCGGAAAAGGCGGAACAGGAAAAGTTAGTAAAGAGATGAATAGGAAGGACTTGATAAAAAGGTAGAAAATACGGAGGAGGAGGAGGAAGGGGAGAAGGAAGAAGAATTATCAGTAAGGTGCTGACTCAAAGATGAGGAGGATTAGGAGGAGGAGGAGGAGGAGGAGGAATTCATAAACTCACAAAGAGAAAAAGGAGGAAAACAAGGAGGAATTAGTAAAAACATGACGAAGAATAAAAGGAGGAAGAGGAAGAAGAAGAAGAAAAAGAAGAAGAAGAGGTATCATAAGGATATAAGAAGGCTGATCAATTAGTAAGGAAATGAAGAGGAAGAGAAAGTTGTGAGAAGAAGAAGAGTAAGTACAATTTCTTGGAGGAGGAAGAGGAAGAGAAGGAAGAGACAACAGTAATGGTGATGATGGTGATGATGAACAGAGACAAACACCTAAATAATCTAACATCCATCTTCATTAATCACGTTCGTCTTAGCACCTGAAGATACACCTGATCAGAACAGAAATAACTCACTGCATCATAAACTCAACAAACAAACCTCTGAATAAACCTGCATCTATGTCTGCACTTTTCCACAACACACTAATCTATTCTTCTAATTTCTTCACGGCTCGATATTCTCCCATGATCCTTTGCAACTCTTTTTTTTTCTTGTACTAAAGCACCGTTGAATATTCTTGCAGTATAAAAATATGTATGTTAATCTTCCTCTACTGTATATGTACAAGCAATATAAATCTCTAACCTGCTTTCAATATTACCGGAAAAAAGTCAACTATTAAAGAAATATTTCTAAACACCATAACAAAATACTGAACTTTATACAGAGCTCTCAAAATTTAGATAAACAACTTGAAAAATCTTGTATATTTAGTTCCCTTTCAACACCAGATGATTAAAGGACTTATTCTCTCCATTCATCTTGTTGGTTTATTTCCTCCCTGCAATGCGGAGACGAGTTAGATAAAAGTGTTAGTGTTAAGGCGAGCTGCCACTCCTCCCTTTGAAGTGCTGAAATGGTGGGATGGCAGAGAGAGAGAGAGAGAGAGAGAGAGAGAGAGAGAGAGAGAGAGAGAGAGAGAGAGAGAGAGATCCAATTCATCTATTTATTTTTATTGAGTTTTTTCTCTCCCTCTATCCCATCCGTCCAGCAAAATAAAGCATCTCTCTCTCTCTCTCTCTCTCTCTCTCTCTCTCTCTCTCTCTCTCTCTCTCTCTCTCTCTCTCTCTCTCTCTCTCTCCGTAGGCTTCTCCTAATCCACTGACTCGCTCTACTTTAATCGAAGGCGCCTTAAGAAACATCATAAATTTCCAATAACTCAATAACACGCACACACACACGCGCGCACACACACACACACACACACACACACACACACACACACACACACACACACACACACACACACACACACACACACACACACATAATAAATACATAGGCCTAAATATTTGATAAAAGCCTATTTCCATGAACCATCCGACCACAAGTCTTCAGTATATTAAAAAAAAAAAAAAACTCAGGCTCTCTCTCTCTCTCTCTCTCTCTCTCTCTCTCTCTCTCTCTCTCTCTCTCTCTCCACTGCTCGAGGCCTTTTCGGGGTGAGGACAAGGAGGACCCTATACCTGGCCTCGTTAATGAGCGGCTTACAGGTGAAGTGGCGGCTGCTTATTGGGCTTTATGTGTGAATGGGAGCGAGTGTGTGTGTTGTGGGTTTTAATTGACGGAAGTACTTGTGTGTGTGAGAGTGGGGTGTGTGTGTGTGTGTGTGTGTGTGTGTGTGTGTGTGTGTGTGTGTGTGTGTGTGTGTGTGTGTGTGTGTGTGTGTGTGTGTGTGTGTGTGTGTGTGTGTGTGTGTGTGTGTTGGTAGGGAGGCGTGAGTGTTGATCTTTGTATTGTTGTGTAATCCGAGGAAAAAAAAACACTACAGCAATATCAGGATATAGGATTTTCGAGGGCTCACTTTTAATCAAATAATTCTGTGTCGAATCAGTTTCAAGGGATTAAAAGTTTTCAACACGTCAAAAAAAAAAAAAAGACAATCCACGGGAAAAAATCTTCTTTATTATTATTCTTAGTATTATTGATTTCCAAGTTTTCATTCGTGATGAATATTGAATTACTTCTAAAAATATCATTAAATCATTAACAAAATCATTAATGTGCACGTTTCTCCTTCAAATTGGCGCGATTTTCATAATATCGAAAAGCAAATTCAAGTACAAGAAAAGCATTAAAACTCATAAATAGTCTGCTCAGGATGGACATGTCGCCTCCCGAGTGCATCTCGTGGACAGTCTTGCCGGGTGGCGCGCTGCAGGACAGGGCGCCTCGTGCAGCCAATTTTTATAATATTTCCATATGAAAGCTGCTGCCTCTCCATGGGTGTCCGCCCTGCCCACCCTGCCACTCCGCGCCTTTCATCTGGCTACTTGCACGCAGGCACCGCTGGAAAGAGCCCGCGTGCCGACCCATCATCCACTCAAGTTCCTCTTTTTATCACCACCACCACCATCCCCACAACTACTCACACCCACACACCATAGTACCACCACAACTACACACAGGTTCAGTCATATCACCCACACCCAGACGCCTAATCCCATCATTCACACCCACACATTTAGTCCCATCATTCGCATACCACCACATACCATA